>NW_024081912.1:403307-454223 GCF_003009895.1 Hyaena hyaena | reverse complement strand
AAGACTCTCTCAGTGGATTCTGCGTCTTTTTTCTCCCAATCTCTCAGGTTTTGTAAGGTTTCCAATGTCTTCGGATCTTTTCTGTGTGATGTATGGGCGCGAGTGCAAGTACGGAGCTCCTTACTTCTCCGCCATCTTTCCCAGCCTCAAATTTGGCCATCTTTTAATTTTCTTGCTTCTAGATTTTATGTGTTGCTTAGAGAGCTTTCCTCTACCACAAATGCATGCACACATTTTACTAAAGCTTCTTTTATTCCTCTCTCCTCCCACATCTTACAAATATGTGTATGTGGTTGTATGCGTGTAACTGTCTAACCAAATATTTTGTTGTATTTGGCCAATTAATTAATCCAGAATTTATGGGGGGTTTTGGTAAAATGAGGTAGAAATCTTATTTTTTCAAAGTTGTATTAGTTTTCAATTGCTGTTGTAACAAATTATCAAACATGTCCCTGGTTTAAATCAACACAGTTATTATATTACAATTCTGTACACCAAAGGTCTAACAGTGAATGTTCTCATTGGATCTAAATCAAGACGCTGGCAGGTCAGTACCCTGGAGTAGCCTGGAGCCTCTAAGGGAGGATATATTCCCTTGCCTTTCTCAGTCTGTAGAGGAACCAGCAGTCCTTCCATCACACAGCCCCTTCCTTTATCCTCAAAGCCAGCAACATCTCATCTCCTTGACCCTTCTTCAAGAGCCATGGACTCTGGCCAGGTTTTAAAGCCTCATCTGATTCATTTGAGCCCACCAGGATAGTGCAGGATAATCTCCTTATTTCAAGATCTATAACCTTTTACATGTGAAGTTCCTTCTGCCATGTAAGTTAATAGAGTCTACGGAGTAGAAAGGGGGGCAGATAAGATGGAGACTATTATTCTGATTACCACAACTGGGAGTGGATTTTCTGAAATACAATGTATGAAATCTATCTTTCCCCAAAATGAAATGAATCAAATATCATGGATATATTATATATGGATCTGTTCCTGTACTATCTATTCTCTCTCATTTATCTATTTGTTTGACTCTATGTCAGTACCACATAGATTTAACTAGTGTAAACTTATATGCTTCTTCATATCTGGTAGGGCAAGTATCTCAATATTAATATGATAAAAATCTTATTTTTTTATATTATCTTTTCTGTATTAATTTACAGATACCTTACAAGGTTCATTAAAAATTATCACAGGATTTTGGTAAGGATTATTAGTTTACTGATTAATTTAAGAGTATTTATATTTTTATAGTACAGTGATTTCCTTTATACAGACATGGTATATTCTACATGTATTCCTCATTTTTATGTTGCTGTATAAAGTTATATGTAGATATGTGTAGATATGGATTTTTATAACCAACAGTGATTGCATTTCTTAATTTGTTTATTCCTAGGTATTTTGTCATGTTTTCACTCTTTTGAATGCAATTTCTTTTTTTTTTTTTTCTGATCATTTCCAGCAAACAGAGCAGTTGGGTTTTATATGCTGAGCTGTTGTCAAGCTGCCTTGTTCAATCTCTGTATTAGTTCCACCACTTGGTCAGTTGATTCTATTGGAGTTTTTAAGTAGACAAATATTTGGAGTTTGAATTTCAGAAACAAAAATTAAGGTTGTTAATCATTTCCTTTCCACTAAACAGTTTTGCCTTAGGGCTTTTTCAGAGTAAGGGAAAAAGGCTGAGTTAAATAATTCCTCTAAAAGAATGTGCATTCACTGCATTCCCAATTTATTTAGGAAAACAAAAGAATTGGAATAAGGAAGACAATTTCTGTAGGTGCCAGCAGGGCAGACATTCTTGCTTCTCAGGGACCCCAGGGTGGATGGTCTGCTCTTGGAAATTACCCCCTCGGGTTTCTCAGTGCTCCTGTTAGAAGCTTAGAATATCTATAGCAGCTTGGGACTCAACTCCCCATGGGTCTGGGCTCTCTTCTTTTATTTTTTCTATACATCTTAGTTCTCTCCTCATTCATCCTGGGTATAGTTAGAAAACACATGTATGATATTGCTGTATTGTATACTGTCATGTAATATCAAGAATCCATGTATCTTGAGCTCCTCCCTGTTTTCACACATGGTGGCCTTCCTGGATCTCAGCACCATGTAAACTACAATTCTATTCAGTGGCTCTCTAGCTGAGGTTAGAACTGTTTGTTGCCTTTGCTTTCAGCAAATCGGCAAAAAGGAAAAGTCAGTCAGTGCTTGAGAGGAAGGAGTAAGATTTCTTAGGAGGTAGCTGGACACAAGGGGAGAGCTCTGTGTTCTCAGGTTGATACCCTCTACTGATTGTGGAAAATACACAATTTCTCTTCCTTTTTTCTCTCCTTTCTAGAAGAATGCTTCCTGGTGATGTTTGTGTGACTCTGTTAATGATTGTCCATTCTGCTCTTACACACATAGCTATGTATGCCCATGTATTAACTTATTAGCAATAACTGTTTTAAATTTTCTCATTTTCTTTCTTGTTCTGTTCTTTTTTTTCATATCAGCCTCTTCTTGTTTTATGGGTGCAAGGTCTTTATTGTTCTGACTACTGATTGCCAATGAGAAGTGCTTTTAGGTTGATTTGCTCCTTACATTTAACATAGTTTCAATAGCTTGATTCCTCTCTATGAACAATGAGGTCTTGTGTTTCATACATTCTCTTATGTGTGACATATATATAGATAGATAGATATGTTCATATGTACATATAACTGTATGACATATGCTATTATACTTATATAGGTATATAACATATTTATAACTATAGATATATAAGTATATTATACTTATCTACCATACCTAATTTTACTAATTGGTTTATTTAAATATTAGCTTCTGAATTTTTTATTTCCCTCTTCTTTCCTAGGCAGCTTCCTTTGAGGTAAGGAAATTAATAGTATTTCATTTTTATTGTCCTGCATAATTTTATTTTTTAATGGTTCTAGGAATTCCAATATGCATTTTCATTAGCCACAGTCTGCATTAAATTAATGCTGTATCACTTCATATAAAATGTTCAGGGGCTCCTGGGTGGCTCAGTCAGTAAAGCGTCTGACGTTGGCTCAGGTCATGGTCTCACGGTTGGTAGGTTTGAGCCCCGTGCCGGGCTCTGTGCTGACAGCTCAGAGCCTGGAGCCTGCCTCGGATTCTGTGTCTCCCTCTCTCTCTGATCCTCCCTTGTTCATGCTATCTCTCAGAAATAAATAAAACATTAAAAAAAACAAAAAAAGTTCCAATAATAGAATAATTCCATTTATCCTACATAATTCATATTCATATCATATACTTTTATAAATATGTTATACCCCTCAGTATCATGTTAATTGTATATTCTTTAAACGTTTAAGTATCTTTTAAGAAAATTAGAAGAAGAAAAATACATAATCTTTTATACTTAGTAATTTCTTTAATATTTCCAATGCTTTCATTTCTTTCTTTGGATTCATTTATCCATTTGGTATTATTTCCCTTCAGCCTAAAGAATGTCATTACCATTTGCTATTGTAAAGGTCTGTTGGTGACAACTTTTCTTGGATTTTATTTATCTTTATATATTTCCATTTCACTCTCATATTTAAGAATACTTTTGCTGTACATAGATTATGGATTGATACATATTTTTTTCCAGTACCTTAAGGCTATCTTCCCCCTGTCTTTTGATGCATTGCTTCAGAGAGGAAGTCACCATCATTTCTTTCACTGGTTCCCCATAGATAATAAATCTTTTTCCTCTGGATACTTTTAAAATATATCTAGGTCTGATGGTTTTCCTTGTATTTATTCTGATGGAGTTTTGCTGCAATTCCTTCTCCTAGAAGTTGATATTTTTTTTCACCATTGAGGAGTTTCTTATTATTTCTTCCAATATTTTTCTACCTCTTCTCATTATCCTCTTTTACTGGAATTCCAATTAATGTAATTATATTATGCCCCAGATCATTTATGGTCTGCTTAAATATTTTTCAAACATTCTTTCTCTCTGTTCTTCAGATTGCATAATGTCCATTGATCTATGATTAAGGTCACCAACTCTTTTCATCAGTCTATAATATGCTTAGGTAACCTAAAGGAATTTATGATTTGTATATTATAATTAGCAGTTCTAGAATTTCCATTTTGTTCTTTATTTTACAATTTCTGTCGGAGGTCGGCTCCGGCAGGTCCAGGGGTCCCTGAAGGATGGACGGTGTCGGCGAGAGAGAGAGTGAGAGAGCCCCGAGATCCTTTCTGATCACAAGGAAGTCATCTTGGTCCTGTTGATTTTGGTGTCTTTATTTATAGGTCAAATGTTAACATAGCATCAGGAAATGGAATTTTTACAATGGATAGCTCTTTGTGATAAGATGCTTTTGGAAAATATACAGAAACAGGCTCTACAGAAGTCTTCTTGCAGAACTGCTCCAATTATAGTGAGGTTGAGTAAGAAAATGACAAGGTGTTCACATTTTAATAACGCTAAGATTAAGTTATAGGTTTGTAGATACTCATCCATCTTCATCATAGCTGCCAGGGTAAGAGAAGGTGTTTGTGGAATGTGGGCCTTAGGGAAGGGGTTGCTATACACCATCAGTTAGCAAAGGTATATGTACTAACTTATCTTCTGTCCTTCTCTCTAAGTTAGGCTCTTTGTCTCCAGGCAAGACTTGATTTTCCAGTTATATGCTTTATTGCACCAGAGAGCCAACCGTACCTTTAAAGAGTTTAGTTTATTTCCCAATATGTAGACTAGCCTCTATGAGTGCATTTACCCTTGTGTCTGCTTTTATGATTTCTTGAATAGCTAGGGCATGAAAGACATTTTTGGTTAGTTGATTTACATGTTGAGCTGTATGAACATCTTGGACTAATGCAACTGTAGAAACAGAATTGTACATGTCTTTTATGAGTAAGGGTCATTAGCCTGTTCATAGCTCAAGGGAAAGTATGGAGGGAAACAGGACCTTCTGGAGACACAATGTCTGTTCCCATAATCAAAAGAAGAAGTTCCCACAATAAGTTCCATCACAAGGTGCAATCATCATACCAGGGCCGGAATAAGGGGACAAGTCACTCCCGATATTGATCAACAAGGTACCTTAGGGGTCAGTGCTCAAGCAGAAATAATTGAGTGGGGGTGGATATTGGTCATCATCTGATTGGCAAGAGACAGTGCAAACTTGCTTTAACCTCACCAGGAGTTTTCTCGACTAGTGGGCTCAGAATGGCTCCCAACAAATTTCCATTTCTGCTGATTCTGTATCTGTTCAATCATCACTATTCAACTTTTCCTTTAAGTCTTGGAATGCATTTATAAGCACTACTTAAATGCTTTTGTTTGTTTAGTTTTTTGTTTAATTTCTATTTTAGAGAGAGTGTTATGTGTGAGGGGAGAGGACAGGGAGAGAGAGAGAGAGAGAGAGAGAGAGAGAGAGAGAGAGAATCTTAAGCGGGCTCCATGCTTACTGTGGAGCCCAATGTGAGGCTCAATCCCATAACCCTGGGATCATAACCTGAGCCAAAAATCAAGAGTCAGCTGCTCAATTGAGTCACCCAGGTGCCCCTTAAATGATTTTAATGCTAATTCTTACATCTGGGACAGCTTTAAGTGTGTTTCTACTGATCTTTTTCCTAAATTATAGATAATAATTTCCTGCTCTTTTGCATATCTAATAATTTTAATTTTATGCTAAATATTGTGAATTTAACATTATATGGAATCTGGATTATATTCTCTTTGAAAGATATTAGGGTTTGGGTGACAAGAAGTTAAATTACTGACAGGACCTCTGGTCAAGCTTACTGTCAAGCTTTATTTTCTTTTATTTTAGACTCTTTTTGTTTCAGTATTTTCCTCAGTTATTTCCTGAAACAAATCAAGTGACATTACTTTTCTCTGTGTTTAAAACATGTAAATGCATAGTTTTATAATATTAAAAACACAAGAAAATGTTAAAGTTAATTTTGTATAATGATTGAACTATTTAATGTATTATTTTCTCTTACTTAACATGCTACATGCATTGTGTGAACTATTGATGGCTTTCAGAGAAAATTGCTTTCTTTAAAATACTAAGATATATTTGTTTTTAGGTTATTTAACAAAATTCCAAGGAGCTCAGTGCCTGACAAGCTATAGGAAGTTAATTAATATTTTGAAATGAAATGTCAATTTGCTTGCCTTAAGTCTTCAAATAAAGTGCCACACATCACCATATTCATTTTACTCTTTGTTTATGATGGAAAATCTGTATTTTAAATAAGATAGGCACCTTGATACCTACATTTATAACAAATGTTTACTCTATACAACATTGTACTTAAAGCAATTCCTCTATATGATAGTTTTCTGGGGCCTGGAAAGCCCTCCATCTGGATATCTGGTGTGATTGAAAAGCACTAGAGCTCAGAGATAGAAACCTGCTTCCAGGCCTGGTTCTGCTGCAGCCGAAAGACAAACTGTCCTATGACTTGGCTCCATGTGCATGGGTGTGCATGGTTGTGTGTAGGGTCAAATATGAGTAAGATCAAATATGCTGGCAAATACAGTAAAGTCTTTGAAGTTTCAAAATTTATTAAATGCAATTTATTAGTTTATGCTTCAAAATTATCCCTTCAACAAAACACATCAAATAAGCCAATATGGGAATTGCGGCTCCTGGGTGACTCAATTGATTAAGTGTCCAAATTCAGCTCAGGTCGTGATCTCGTGGTTTGTGGGTTCGAGCTCCACATCAGGCTCTGTGCTGACTCTCAGATCCTGGAGCCTGCTTCAGATTCTGTGTCTCCCTCTCTGCCCCTCCTCAGCTCACACTCTGTTTCTCTCTCTCAATAATAAATAAACATTAGGGGAGCCTGGGTGTCTTAGTCAGTTAAGCGGCCAACTTCAGCTCAGGTCATGATCTCACGGTTTCGAGCCCCGCATCAGGCTCTGTGCTGACAGCTCAGAGCCTGGAACAAGCTTCAGATTCTGTATCTCCCTCTCTCTCTGACTCTCCCCTGCTCACGCTGTCTCTCTCTCTCAGAAATAAATAAAAAACATTTAAAAATTAAAAATAATAAATAAATAAACATTAAAAAGACAATATGAAGATTTAAGCAACCAAATCTCACTAGACTCCCAAATGCTTTATTCAGAGTGGTCTATATCCTGGTTTGTCTAAGACAGTCCAAGTTTACATCTGCTGTTATCACATTACTGAAAGCAACCCCTTCAGCTGCAGTGCGCTGGTTGGAGCTATTATGAGAGATCTCCATACTTACTGCTAAGTGCCCCCAATAGTGCAGTGATTAAGTCCCAGTACAAAGGACAGGAATGGTTTTGGTTCAAGAATGTACAAGTTCTCTAATAATTTTTATACATAAAAATCATTCACTTTTCTTAATACAAAATTTAGACAAGCTTGAAAGACCTGGTGTTTTTGGTTTTGTTTTGTTTTGTTGGTTTTGTTTTGTTTTGTTTTGTTTTGCATGCTTATTAATTGAACTGTTGCACATAAAGGGCAACAATAGCGCAGAACTTAGCATATATAAGATCAAATTCACTATTAAGGGAAAGCATATGACCTTGAAGATTAAGATGACTTGAGTCACTGTTGACTTCACACTGTTACCTGTTCTTTGAAGTCCATTAAACTATTTTTTAAAATCGTTTTTAATGTTTACTTATTTTTGAGAGAGAGAGTCCAGGGGAGGGACAGAAAGAGAGGGGGAATAAAGAATCTGAGTTAGGCTGTATGCTGACAGCAGAGAGCCTGATGTGGGACTCAAACTCATGAACTGTGAGATCATGACCTGAGCCAAAGCTGATGCTTACATAACTGAGCCACCCAGGTGCCCTTGAAGTCCATTAAACTATTATATACTGTGAAGAAAGATAGCAAAGAATTCTCTGAAGAATGAATGAAAGGCAGGAGTAATTGGAAGCTTTCTCTATAAAACACAAGACAAAGAATCTCTGTAAGCAAAAGTAGCCCCAGGCAAGTAGTGATTCATATGGTGAATTTGTTTATACCTACTGTCATGTCTGGGAATAGCAACAATAAAAGGTAAAGCAACACAAGCAGCAGAAAATGGCCCCTGCAAATGTGACCAATGTGCCTAAAGGAGTGATGTCTAACACTCAGGAGAACCCTCTACCTCATGTGAAAGGGAATCTTGATGCCCAGAAATACTATGGACTAAAAATGAAACACTCTTCCAGAAAGAATCTTACAAATTGTAGTTACTGAGTCGCATAGAATTTGTTTTATATAACACAGCCACACCATCAATAAAGAGATTACATTAATTCTGTCTCTACCTTCTAATTTCTAGACAAGCCAACACCACATTTAGCAGTTCTTTTGCTGTCATACATAGTAGTCAACATGACAACCCGGACAACTATTTATTGTAAATATTTTCATCATAGGATTAAAAACTGTTAGGTCAGAAAAACCTTCAAGAAAATCTTTTCTCCTGCACCAAGATAGCAGTTATAACTAAAAGATGGTGACAAAAACAAAGACCATTCAATTTGAGAGCCAAGACTCCAATTCATTTGTGATACAGTTTTGAGGAAATCATATAATAGTTCTGAGACTCATTTTTCAACTTATTTAAAAGGAATAATATCTTTTAAAGACAACACATTTTCTGGAACATAGGAGGTGTTCAATAAAAATTTATGGAAATAAATATTGGTTTGGACATGTAGACTCTGCATGTTTCCTCTTTCTGGACACAGAAGGAGGCTGTACTTCCTTGCTCCTTCAACTGGCTTGGGTGATGCTACTGACTCTGGCCAATGGAATGTGAGCAGAAGCAGTGTGAGAGCCTTTCCAGAACCAACCCATAAAAATATATCTAGTGTAATCCTTTAGCCTTTACCTTCTGTAGTGTCCTCAGAGGCCATGTGTTTGGATCATGTAGCTAGCTACAAGATGGAGGTAGACTACCCAACCTGCATTAGACTATAACAATGGCTAAACCATTGAAATATTGGGGTTCATTTGTAACTGCAATAATGCCTTGCTTATCCTGCCTAATATAACTATCTTATAAATTGTTCTGAGAATTAAAAGAAACAATGCATTTGGAAGCCATTTGGAAACTACCCAGTATTACTAAAAGACAAAATGGTTACATCAGCATATTTATGTTAATTTATATTCACTTGAAGGACATTTTTTTTTATTTGGAAAAGCTAGCCTACCATAACATGTAAGAGATGGCCCATGGGAACTTTTCATTGAGAACACAACAAATCTAAAAGTTGATTTACATTTCATTCAAGAGCTGTCTCTGTGGAAGCCCTTGCAAATTTTAACCTCACCTGACTTAAAGCCAATCCTGACAAAGGAGAGCAGGTTTTTGATTTAAAGATGAAGGGGCTCTTCCCTAGATCCCCAGGTTAACATGGCCTGTACTTGGCATAGGCTACCAGTCTTGAAATCTAGGGATACTGAATGAACTATTAATGTAGGTTATTTACATTATTTCAAATTTTGGACACAAAATGAATGAGTTCATTAATAGTTACCATATTAATCCAGGGTTGCATAATTAAAATTTGCATGACATATGACCTCATAGTACTATAACAGCATAACAATGAGCGGGTAGGAGAAAACAACCTGAAGTTGAGGGGGAAGAAGGTGTAGTCCTATCACATCCACACTGTTAAAGTCTAACTACTGAGCAGTACCTTTACAAGATCCTGCGACCATCTCAGGTGTGTCAGGTTCAGTCTTGGAGGGAGCTTCAGGCCTTCCAGCTAGGGATGCATTTCCTAGAGAGCATTGCCAGCTAATTACTCCGGGATAAACCTGTGCACCTCCACCAGTGGAGGTGGAGGTGGAAGTCGAGGCATAGAGAGGTATCCCCAGGCAGTGATTTTACAATTCT
This sequence comes from Hyaena hyaena, assembly GCF_003009895.1. NCBI lineage: Eukaryota > Metazoa > Chordata > Mammalia > Carnivora > Hyaenidae > Hyaena > Hyaena hyaena. Next base: position 444,371 of record NW_024081912.1, on the reverse strand, counting down.
TATGTTGGAGAAAACCTCAGTGAGGTGGTGAAGAGCTGTTTACCAGCCCTCAGGTCTGCTGGAAGCCCTCCTTCCTCCACCCACCTACCAGCTCAGGTTCAAAGGAGAATGGCCTTGTAAACAGATGGTTATGAGATTCTGCAGTTCCAAATATATCTTTATTGTAAAAAGAGACTTGCTTGATTTTATATGATTCTGACTTTATATGAGAAATCCTACCTTTTTCAAATCTGAGAATGTATTTATGACACACAGATGGTGCTTAGTGTATAAACCTCTTTCTCTCTCTTCCTCTTTCCTGTAGTCCCTCCCCCATCCCTCATTCACCATCTTATGCAGGGGAAGGAACTTGCCCATAGGCCAGATGTTTACTAAAAATGACAGTAGAAACTAATTCTAAGAATGGAATTGTCTCACCTGAAGGGATTGCCAATGACAATCTCATCTTGAGTCTGATTTCTAATCCTAATTGTTCACCTGTACACAGGATCTCCTAAGTACTACAGAGCAGGGACTTGTGTATTCTGTCTCACTGATGTCCTCCACCCCCTAAACAATAACAAGAAGAGCACAGCAGGTACACTTGCAATGGATGCATTTGTCACTCTGTTGAAGAGGGCTAACACCATTATTTTTATTTTTCATTTTGTAAAATGAAGAAAAAGAAAGGAAGAGAGGAAAGAAGTGAAGGAAGGAAGAGGAGAAAAAAGGAAGGAAACGACTATTCCAAAAGGAAAACATATTTTTATTTTTTTCTTTTTTTCTTTTTTTTTACAAATAGTTTATTGTCAAATTAGTTTCCACATAACACCCAGTGCTCATCCCCACAAGTGTCCTCCTCCGTGCCCATCCCCCTCCCCTCCACATCCATCAGTCCTCAGTTTTTGTCAGCATTCAAGAGTCTCTCATGGTTTGCCTCTCTCCCTTTCCCCCACCATTTCCCCCCTTCTTCTCCCCCTTGTTCCTCAGTTAAGTTCCTCCTAATCCTCCTATACGTGCAAACATATGATATTTGTCCTTCTCTGCATGACTTATTTCGCTCAGCATAACACCCTCAAGGTCCATCCATGTTGCTACACATGGCCAGATTTCATTCTTTCTCATTGCCATGTAGTATTCCATCGTATAGATAAACCATATCTTCTTGATCCATTCATCCATTGATGGACACTTAGGCTCTTTCCATGTTTTAGCTATTGTTGAGAGTGCTGCTATGAACATTGTGGTACATGTGCTCCTATGCATCAGCATTTCTGTATCCCTTGAGTAAATTCCTAGCAGTACTATTGCTGGGTCCTAGGGGAGTTCTATTGTTAGTTTCCTGAGGAACCTCCACACTGTTTTCCAGAGGGGCTGCACCAGTTTACTTTCGCACCAACAGTGTAGGAGGGTGCCCATTTCTCCACATCCTCGCCAGCATTTAGAGTTCTCTGATTTGCTCATTTTAGCCACTCTGACTGGCGTGAGGTGTATTTCCCTGATGAGGAGGGATGCTGAGCATCGTTTCATGTGTCTGTTGGCCATCTGGATGTCCTCTTTGGAGAAGTGTCTGTTCATATCTTCTGCCCATTTCTTCACTGGGTTGTTTGTTTTTCGCGTGTGGAGTTTGGTGAATTCCTTATAGATTGTGGATATTAACCCTTTATCTGATATGTCATTTGCAACTATCTTTTCCCATTCCGTTGGTTGCCTATTAGTTTTGTGGATTGTTTCCTTTGCTGTGCAGAGCTTTTAATATTGATGAGGTCCCAATCATTTATTTTTGGTCTTGATTCCCTTGCTTTTGGGTATGTGTCAAGTAAGAAGTTGTTGCGGTGGAGGTCAAGGAGGTTGTTTCCTGCTTTCTCCTCTAAGGTGTTGATAGTTTCCTGTCTCACATTCAGGTCCTTTATCCATTTTGAGTTTATTTTTGTGCATGGTGTGAGAAAATGATCTAGTTTCATTCTTCTGCATATTGCTGTCCAGGTCTCCCAACACCCTCTGTTAAAGAGGCTGTCGTTTTTCCATTGGATGTTCTTTCCTGCTTTGTCAAATATTAGTTGGCTGTATATCTTTGGGTCCAGCTCTGAGTTCTCAATTCTGTTCCATTGGTCTATGTGTCTGGTTGTGTGCCAATACCATACTGTCTTGATGATGACAGCTTTGTAGTGAAAACATATTTTTAATTTACATCATGCTTCCCTTATCTTTTGCTGATACTTAGAGTTCCATCTACTTTAAAACTTCAGGTCAGGGGCACCTGGGTGGCTCAATCAGTTAAGCGTCCGACTTCAGCTTAGGTCATGATCTTGCGGTTCGTGGGATTGAGCCCCATGACAGGCTCTGTGCTTACAGCCAGCTCAGAGCCTGGAGCCTGTTTCAGATTCTGTGTCTCCCTCTCTCTCTCTGACCTTCCCCTGCTCATGCTGTCTCTCTCTCTCTCTCTCTCTCTCTCTCTCTCATAAATAAACAAAAACATTGAAAAAGCCTTCATGTCAGAGATGAAATTTTTATTAATTTAATTCATATTTTGAAGCTGAAAAATAAAGGTCAAGAGCACAGGCAGTGCCTCACAGAGCCTGTTATCAGAGACCAAGCTCCTGCCCCCTGCCCAGTGCTGAAGGAGGGTCATGAGCACAGAGAAGCAGGTAGCTCTGTCAAGTCTCTTTAGAGTTAAGAAGAGTTCTCATTGCCCACTAACTTCACACACGTCACTACATTCACCAGTGATGAGAATTTGATAGAGGTTACTCTGTGGGATTTCAGGTTTTGATTTTGGATCTAAAACACAGCTTTCTTCCTAAGCAGAATGATTTACTAGCAGAATGATTACTAGCAGAATGATTACTAGCAGAATTACTAGCAGAATGGTTCCCTCTCTTGGTGGGGCTCTCTCAGGAACTGCGGCTCCCATTCATTTCAGAGCACACAATGGCCATTTTGCTGGCCAGTTCTCTGTGTACAGAAGTTGGGCAAGGGCTGTCCACTTGACATTAACTATTCCAATAAACACTCTCTGAGTTCCTGGAAAAGCGTTTAGTCTAAACCATATCTCTATTCCATTTGGGAAACCAGTTGCCAGCAAGGTCAGTAGAGACCCTGAGGACAGGTGGTTAATAACATTCCTGCTCACAACCCAGATCCCTCTCTTCTCTCTAGCTGACCACTCCCACTTCCTCACAGTTATTTCCTGCCAGGTTCTGTCCATATTCAGTTCAATGATTGGGCATGGAGCCAACACGCAATTTTGAATTTGTGGTCCATCCTCTGTCTTGGGTCTCCATTCCATTCTACAATCAGTATCTGCCATTATCATCATATTGCTGCTCAGCATAGGACCACCATTGATGGGGTTATTCCCTTTGTGCTGCTTGTAAAGTTCAAAATATACAGCCACTCTCTGGCTCCCTCTCCACAGTGTGGCCAGCTGTTGGAACAGAACTCAGGTCTCTACTGGGAGGAGGTTGTCAGTCTTTGGTTGCCTCCTGTGACATTCCCATCACTCATGCTCAAGTGCTATTTGCTAGCTGCTGGGAGCCCTTTGGAGGAAGAAGAGTATGAGATTCCAGATAATCTGGAATCTGCCTGCAGTCTTCACCACCCTCTGCTAACTCTGCTCCCACCCACCTTGTGGAGGAAGAGCCTGTGCAGCTGGGTGAAAGCTCTGTGTCAGGGCCTTCCTCTGGGTTGCCCTGGAAGAGCCTTTCTGCCTCTTCCTCAAGGTGTTGGGCTTTACTGGGCCAGTGAAGTGTCCAGGATGGGAATTTGCCAACTCATGACCTGTAAAGCCCAGGGATTACTAAGATATTTGTAAACTGATGAAGATCATGTTCTGTATGACTGTGATTTCTCTCAGTTGGCCATTTGTTTTCTTTCCTTTTCCTTGTCTTCGGACAGCCAAGAGTGCCTGAGTAATATCACACACGTCCCACCCTGTGGGGGTGAGGGGGTTGCTAGCTTCCACTTTGTATTCAGTCCGCCTCCACGCTCCCTCATCAAAGCCATGCCCTTCCTGAGCTCCCTTGGCCTCCAGTGTTTGAACTAAGGCTGGCTGAGCCCTCATCTGAGAATCCTTAAGTGTAACTATAAAGTCACGTGGGTCCTAGTACCTCTGGAGTCCTGTCCTCTTCCCTTGCTTATAGTTACTCACGGTTCCTTGTTGATGATGGAGCATAAGGCAGGCTGAGAGCAAAATATAAGCTAGTACACACCCTCACCCCAGGTTGGGTATGTCTGATATTCCTCAGACTCCCTGGCTGCCCAAGAACAAAGGAAAGGACAGGAAATAAATGGCTAAACTGATAGAGTTTCCATCAGTTTATAAATATCTTTAAAAAAACAAATATCTTAGTAAATTACAAAAAAAAAGACAATCTTATCAATAGCCTAATCTCCTGTAACCTGTAGGCTCAGTTTCCTGGAGCCCCAACCTCATGCCTCCATAGTGATATGGGGAACAAAAGCCAGTAGGAAATGGCAGGTAAAATTACATTTCCTTATAACCTGCAGCCAACGGACAAATACTTGAGGCAAATAGAGAGTGTAACATTTCTCCAGGAACCCCCTACTGTCCTAATGTTCATGCCTTACTAGAGGAAAACAACTTAGCTTGACCATAACAAGGCCTCAGTTATCTTAGGAATACTCTTTAGCATATCAAAGTCCCTCTGGAGGCCTTCCTTTTGACTTTACCTCCCCCAATTCCATAGTACATAACCAGTCACTCTTCACAACCCCAGCACAGCAATTTCTGCCAGTGGGGTCCTGTCCCTGTGCTTTCATAAAACATCTTCAAGAATTCTTTCTTGGCCATTGGCTCTGGACCTCCCCATCACCCTCAGAACTTCATCACTGTGGCTGACTATTTGCGGGGTGAGTATCTGATCAGACTCTGGACAACCCAGTCCTGCCCCCTGACAGTTCTTTCACCATAGAGGGCACCAGGTCTTCGGCTGTTCTTTCTGTAGTTCCACCCTCCCTCTGCCTCAGGGCCTTTGCATACCTGCCTCCACCCTCACCCACCTCCCTCTGTGACCTTCTTTTCAACTCTGTGTCTGGATCCAACTCTATATAAATGTTTCTTTACTCCTACCTCTGCCTCTCCCAAGCCAGGTCAGGATACTATGTTCTATCCTTAGCACAATTTTTGTCATGTTACTTCTCAGTTTATTGTGTGTGTTTCTTGGCATCCTGGTTAGTGCCTACTTCCCCTATTAGACTGTAATCTGCAGGAAGGTTGCATCTTATTTGTCCTCATCTTTCATCCCTGTAACAGACATGGCCTGTAGAGGACGCTTAATAAACTTATATTAAATGGGAAAAAAATAAGTGTACCATTCTGATTCTAAGGATTAACTGTAAAGTGAGTGCTGCAGACCCAAAAACTTTCTCTCAGAGTGGAGTCCTCACCATGGGCTCTGACTGTCACTTGTGGCAGCCCTTCTTGGAGTTGTCACGGGTGCAGACCGACTTCAAAGCCAGATGTGTAACTCTCAGAAGAACCATTCATATTAGGTACTCCATGCATCTTGCCAGAGCTCCACCAGTGGGAGGAAACAGTGGGGGATTTCCTAATGCTACTTGGGCCTGGCCTTGGGGACAGTCCAGAAAGTTCCTGTTACTGCAGTTACTCTGAGCAAGTGTGGACCCCATCTAGTGGCTGAGATTACTTTAGGGTATTTGAGACATCTGAGATGACATTGGGAGAATTGGATCAAAACTTGCAAACTTACCCTGGGGAAAAAATAAGAACACTTTGTCTAAATTTTATTTTATTTTAATATTTTTAAAAAATATTTTTATTTATTTCTAGGAGAGAGAGAGAGAGAGAGACAGCGTGAGCAGGGGAGGGTCAGAGAGAGAGGGAGTCACAGACTGAAACAGGCTCCATGCTCTGAGCTGGCAGTCAGCACAGAGCCCGACGCAGGGCTCGAACCCACGAACCGCGAGATCATGACCTAAGCAAAAGTCGGACGCTTAGCCGACTAAGCCACCCAGGCGCCCCTATTTTACTATTTTTTAAAAAATTTTATTGATGTCTACCTCCAATGTGGAGCTCGAACTCAAGACCCTGAGATTAAGAGTTGCATGCTCCACTGACTGAGACAGCCAGGTGCCCCCACTTTGAATTTTAGAGTGGATGTCTAGTTTAGGAGCCTGAAGAAAAGCAAATAGTGCTTTAATGAAAATTAGCTTAAATGGAAACCTCAGAAATCTATTTCCCTGATGCATACTGATACTTTTCTTTTCTCACTTGCAAAATCTAAATCATGGGGCTTCAGAGATTTGAAAGAAGAAGTTTTAATGGTTCACTTCGCCTCCAGATGGGCATTATGATACCCATGTAATTCACAGCAAAATGAAGGCTGAGAAGATTCAGGAACTTCCTGCAACAATAGGAGTGAGGAAGCCCATGGCCCTGCACTCTGCACAACTGCTTTGCTATGTTTTGGACCATTTTCAGCCAATAGCTCATGCTGTACACTAGAGAAGAGGAGATGGGGTATGTGTTCAACCTAAAATTCAAGATCCCTATCTCTGTAACAGGCACCTTTTGAATCCTGTGTTGAATATCAAAACTTTCCACCAGAGCAAAGGTGTGTCAGATTAGGATACACACGCATCACCTCCAGAGCTTGGCAGAAGTGTAGTTTCCTAGGGCCCAGCCCCAGAAACCAGCTGTGGGAGAGCCTACATGCAGATGAGTTATTTATGACGAATACAAACTGCAGGCACACTGTTCCATTGTTGTCGCGGGACACATAAATCAGTGCAGAGTGCTGCTCTAGAAAACACTTGACACACTGTTCCTGGTCTGGAGACAAATGTGCTTGGGCTTCAATGCCCGAGATGGAAACTAAAAAACTGTAGCTGTTAGAATTCTAGTTTCTGATAATTCTCAGAGTTTTACACGTGGAAAATTCCCATAGCCCACGCTTAGACCTCCCATTTGCAATTTTGTGTACTAAATGATTGCCTTCTTTGTAAAGCTGACTTTAGGGAACGGTGCAAGTCTCAACATTTCTCTCTGAGCCCTGGGGCAGACTGCAATTATTTTGACCAGGGCTCAACTGTTTTACTGTTTAATAAGCAGCAGTATCATTTTTATATTTCTGTTAATACATAAAGGGGTTGTGAACAATGGATACTTTAAAGGATGGCCCATTTCGATGTGTAACCCTCTTTGTCCTAAAGACTTAACAGTGAAAGCTGGGAGCGGATATGTCGTGTGCTGAGCCTGAATGCAAGTCCCAGCTCTGCCACTTGCTAATTGTAGGAACTGGGGAAAAGTTCTTCATGTGCAGTTATCAGTACCTCACATATATGTGTATGAGTCTTATGGTAAAGTGTTTAAAATCATCTGAGGTCAGTTCCCTGGAAGTAAGGCCTGAGCACATGGTTTACTGAGGGAGGGCTCTCAGGAGAAACCTGTAGGGGAGTGAGGGAAGTAGGGGAGGGCTGGGGAAGAAGCTGGGTAAAGATGTGGTTTAGGAGAAGTCCCACTGCATCCTGGGTGCACAGGGTTCTCTGGACTGACAGTTGTTCCAAAGCAGCTATTCACCTGGAAGCAAAAGCCTGATTGCTAAACTCTACATCACTATTCAGGGGCTATGGGCCCCTCCTGGGTAGAAGCTGAGGCAACCTGCCAGCTTTCCCCAGATGCAGGGTTTGCATGAGTGGAGAGCAGTCCCACAGAGAAGCTCCCATCGCTGGTAGCAGCTGGGCTTAGACGGCTATGCCCAGTAAAAGGTCACCAGCAGCATCTGCTAACAGCAGTAAGGAGTAAGTGTTCAATGACTGCTCGCTTGAGAATGAGAACAACAGCAACACAGGAATTATTCACCCTAGGCTGCTGAGTTAATCTCAGGTTCTAAGTTGACTATATTAGCAAAAACAAGTACAAATTTTTCCAAATGCATTTCTATGTGACCTACCTGCTGATGAATACAAATAGCTCGGTTACATGCAGGTAAATAAAAATTACTGTACTTTGCATTTGTATCACGTTTTAAAATTTATTAAATACTTTCTTGCCTCATTTATTATGAAAGCAAACTACAGGTGTCTTTTGTTTATTTGTTTTTTCTGAGAAACATGGTCCTACAAAAGGCTGGGACAATGGAAGTCAAACCTGAAAGATGAATGGGTCATAATGGGAGGCTGATTCTTCTCTTGCTTCTTCCTGGGGCAGAACCCTCCTGACTCTTGCTTTCTCACTAGTCAGGGCTTCCCCACTGTTCCCAATGGGTTCAGCCATCTACTTGCCTGAGCTTCTGCGGAGCTTTGTGATGGCTATGCTTGACCTCTGGCACTCTGTCTTGCCTGGATTTTTTAATAAGCCACTGATGCATATTCCAAGGGCCTTTCCTGGCCCTGCTTCCCCAGCTGAACACATAGCACCATCAGAGACATGGTGGAAAAATCCATGGTTCCCCTCTGAATCAAGGCTCTCCTCCCAGGCTCGACTGGAAACTTTACTGTGAGATTCCCAGCCCCCAGGGCCCAGAGTGTACTCAAAACTTACATTGGCATTGGGGGAGGTCTACACTGAATTCTGAGGGGTCCAGGTCATTCCAAGGGCCAAATGCAGCTCCAATTGGTCTTTCTGAGCTAACCTTCAAATTCAGCTAAGTTTTTTTTTTTTTAAATACTCTTACCACTCTTCAAGTTTGTAGGGTCTCCCCAAGACCTTTCTTTTTTTAGTATTTATTTTTATTTTTGAGAGAGCCAAGTCATGAGCAAGGGAGGGGCACAGAGACAGGGAGACAGGATCCCAAGCAGGCTCTGTGCTGTCAGCACAGGGCCCAATGTGGGGCTTGAACTCACAAACCAGGAGATCATGACCTGAGCCAAAGTCAGACACTTAACTGACTGAGGCATCCAGGTGTCCCTCCCCACAACCTTTCTTTCAAAGAGTTTCCAATTATATTCTCAGTCATAATAAGGTCTCACCCAGTGCTGGCTTCTGGGACCCCTGGAACCTTGTTATTCTCAGAGTAGTCCTTAGACTAGCAGCTTGAGCAACATCTGGGAGCTTGTCAGGAAAACAGACTCAGCTCCACCCCAGATCTGCATCTGAATGTGTATTTGAACCACAACTTGCATTTTAAAAAGACCCATTGGTGAGAGATGCACATATCAAGTATCACTTTATTAATTAACATTTATTTATTAGCTAATATATATTAGCACATAGCCCTTTCTTCAAATAGCATCTATATAAACAGATGGTGAGGAGAAGATGTAGACTGCATTAAAGCAGATGAGCTCCTCATGCCCTCCTGCTTCCCACGAAACCCATGTAGAATCTCAGTAGAATACTTTGGTTTCCAGGAGGATGTGGTTTTATTTCCCAAAAGGTCCCAGAGCACATGACAGCTGTCACCCAGGCAACCTCAGTAGCAGCACCAGTAGGCTGGACACAGAGATAGAGATCCCAAGAATCCTCTTCTTTAGAATTGGTCATTAGCACTATACGACAACACTAGTGGACTTGGCTTCATCCTCCTGAGGTCAGCCTTGCCCAGAATGGGGCTGGGCTATAGCTGAAAGACATAATGGAGCAAGCTTGGCATTGCCCATTGATTCTTGTGTGTTAAGGAGCCTTGTGCCCTAAAGCTGATGAGAGCTGGCCCGTGCTCAGTGACTAATGTCATTACACTCCAGATATGCCTGGTATTCTGCCACCAACATTATGGGCCACCTTATTTTTAATCCTCATAACCAGTCAATGAGGTAATTCCCATTGTCCTGTCAACTTACCAAGGAAGATACTGTGGCTTGGAGAGGGTATGTCACCTGCCCTGTGTTGTACAGCTATTATGTTCCAGGGTCAGTCTTCCAACTTAAGGCCAACTCAAGACTCCAGACTCTTAACCTGTCTTCTACATGAGTTGTTTTAGATTTAGATACAGCCAAAGACCTCTATTTTTAAATAAGCATTTTAGGGAGTGGTAGAGGTCTTTCATGGTGGTAGAGATCACCCAGGAGCCCCCATCCCAGCCATAGACAGGTCCACACTCTCATTGCACCCAGTGTATCAGGAGTAGTTCATCCCTAAGTTGTGACAAATAGTAACGGAAGAAGGGGCTTTTGTGAATATCTTGTCTAATCTTTGTGTTTTAAAGAGACTGCACAGAAGTTAAGACTTGCCTGAGATTCCATGTTAACCAGTGGCAGAGCTGCACTTGAGTTCAGATCTCTTGACTCCTAAACCCATGTGCCTCCCAGAACAACAGATAGACCCTCAAAGAAGGAGGTGAAAGAGACAATTCCAGGGCTCTGTCCTAGTCCTTGTGTTCTACTGTTAGGAAGTGCCCTAGGAAATAATAGGAGGTGATTGCACATCACTCAAGAACATAAGCAGTGTTCATATGGGTATAGAGGGTATGGAGAGAGGGCCCCAAATTCTTGGCCCGTAAGTTTGTTTTGGGCAATGGTTCTCAGTCTTGACTCATATTAAAGTCGTTTAAGGAGATTTTAAATTCCCAAAGCCAGGGTATTCCCCAGACCCATGAAATCAGAATCTCTGTGGTTGAGATCCAGGCATCAGGAGTTTCTTAAAGCTCTTCAGGTGACTCCTGTGGGCCTCCAGGGCTGAAATCACCAGGCCTTGGAGAATTTATCCTACATTCCATCTCCATGCAATGATGCCAACATGGTATTAGGTGGATGTCAACTTTGGTGCCATTGCTGATGCTGAGTAGCCTTTTTATTCCACACAGGCAATGACAAGGCACAAGGTTGCCATCCTGGCTAAACTGGCAGGTAGGGCTCAGGAAAGAAGACCAGAAGGTGACAGGGTAATATTGTCAGCAAATGTGAGATGGAAGGTCATCATACAAGAGATGCATACATGGTCTAAGGTAGATCCAGGTCAGCACATTCAGGGTAGGATCTGAGACCTTGCATACCAGGTCAGGGAAAGAGCCTGGAGTTCGTATATATCGAGGGCAATTCCTTGACAGAGGCAGTGGACACTGAGCTGCATTCAGCATAGCTCAGGTCTGTTCTGCCTGCCTGGCTTCCTCCTATCCTGCCAGAGAGGCTTAAATTGGAGCAGTGCCAACCTTGGAGCATTTCTTGAACCAAGCTTACACCCAGAATTGCTGTTGCTTCCTCCACAGGTATCCCAGTAGCTGGGGCCGTGGCTGGGGCCTTGCGGTCTCTTGGCTTCTCCATCGCTAAATACAGTTTTAGGTTTGCCTATTACTTCTGACTTAAAAGTCCTTTTGGCCAATCATGTCTGAAGAAGTAGATTTCAACAGGAAAAGCTTGGGCTCCTTGTGCATGTACTTATTCCACTAAATAGATAGTTAATGTTTCAATTTTAAAAATGAGAAAAACAGCAAAGGAGAGCTGCCAAAACTCATGAATAATCTGGTTCTAAGACTAGTAAGAAAATCCCATACTGCACAGCAAAGCTATTCAAATTAATTATTTTGGCATTAAACATTATTTTTCAGCTCCAGGGAGTACAGCTGAGGGCAGAATTCTTTTCTGTCACCTGTCACATATAAATGTGAGGAAGGTTCCTGTTTCCTGGCACAGACTTGAAATTTCCTATTTTTTCTGGGTGTGATGTTTAATGTTGGTAACTGAAATGAAGAGTAGATTTGGGTGCTGTCTGGGGGTCCAGATGCTTTCTGAACAAATATATACACGATGAGTAAAGGCTTGGGGAACAGAGTGCCAGCTTTATTTGTTTCTGAGTAATTTGGTTCATTCAGTGGCACATGTGAGTATGGATGCTTATTCCTCACCATATGGCTTCAGCAGCTTAAATGGCAAGTTTAAGCTTGTGTATGTGAATCAGGTGTGACTGTATGTGTGGATGTTAGCATAAGCTGTGTTCAGGTGAGAAGCTGTGGCAGATGTGTTGATGCCTGACTTATATCCCATTGGCTCATGTCCAAGTCACCTATGACAGTGATGGTCAATTGCATATGTACTGATAGCACTCCACCTCATGCACCTGCATGGGTCTGCATCCCTACCTGAGGCTTTCTGCAGCACTATGGCAGCTTGCCCAGACATTTTCAAGAAATCCTTGAAGTCCCAAATATTTAATACTCCCAGGGGCAAACAACCAATCATAGACATGTCTTGGGATAAATACTCTAGGTTCCTTGTCACCCAGAAAAAAATATGAGGGTTTCATGGAGGGTCCCCATCAGGATAGAGCCTCAGCATCCCTCCACTTAACTCATTAACTCCCTTTTGCTTTCAAACCTTCCTTTCTCCTTCACCTCTTCTCCCTTATCAAATCTTCTGGGATCACATCCCACTAATAACTACCTGCACCTAACTTTTTCTCCCAAGGTCTGCTTTTGAGGGAAACCAGAACTAAGATAAAGCTTGATCTAGAATTGGGAAGAAAACAAGAAAGTTTATTAACCTGTTGAGTTAGGACCAATTTGAAAGCTCAAAGCTAAAGTCCTGAGCAGAGTCTATAATCCAATTATCTATTGTTGAGAATGGAGAAAGCTGTTTAAATTCTACCTATCTCTAGCAAAGAGGCAAGAAGGAGGAAGCCGGAGCTGTTTTTTCTTTGGCTGTTATTTTTTATTTAAATGATAAATAAGGGAGCCTCATTTTTCATAAAAGACAGCCAAAGTGGGCCAACAGGCAAAAAGTGAGAAATTATGTGGCTTAGAAAAAGGTAGTTTATGTCTTCTTCAATTTCTTTCACAAACTTTCTATAGTTCTCAGTGTATAGATTTTTCACCTCTTTGGTTAGATTTATTCCTAAGTATTCTATGGTTTTTGGTGCAATTGTAAATGGGATCAATTCCTTTAATATTCTACGCTCCTGGATAGGAAGAACAAATAATGTTAAAATGTCAATACTACTCAAAGCAATCTACATATTCAATGCAATCCCTATCAAAATAATACCAGCATTCTTCACAGAGCTAGGACAAACATTCCTCAAATTTGTATGGAACCAGAAAAGACCCCGAATAGCCAAAGCAATCTTGAAAAGGAAAACCAAAACTATAGGCTTCACAATCCTGGACTTCAAGCTGTATTACAAAGCTGTAATCATCAAGACAGTAAGGTATTTGCACAAGAACAGACACTCAGATCAGTGGAATGGAATAGAGAACCCAGAAATGGAATCACAAACGTATGGCCAGCTAATCTTTGACAAAGCAGGAAAGAATATTCAATGGAAAAATTTCTTCAGGGGCCCCTGGGTGGCTCAGCCGGTTAAGCGTCTGACTTTGGCTCAGGTCATGATCTCACCTCTGGTGAGTTTGAGCCCCGCATCGGGCACTGTGCTGACAGCTCAGAGCCTGGAGCTTGCTTTGGGTTCTGTGTCTCCCTCTCTCTCTGCCAATCCCCTAATTGCACTCTATCTCTCTCTCAAAAATGAATAAATATTTTTAAAAAAATTTTTAAAAAGACAGTCTCTTCAGCAAGTGGTGCTGGGAAAACTAGACAGCGACATGCAGAAAAATGAACCTGGACCACTTTCTTATACCACACATAAAAATAAACTCAAAATGGATGAAAGACCTAAATGTAAGACAGGAAGCTATCAAAATCCTCGAGGAGAAAGCAAGCAAATACCTCTTTGGCTTCAACCACAGCAACTTATTACTCAACACGTCTCTGGAGGCAAGGGAAACAAAAGCAAAAATGACCTATTGGGACCTCATAAGGATAAACGCTTCTGCACAGTGAAGGAAACAATCAGCAAAACTAAAAGGCAACCGACGGAATGGGAGAAGATATTTGCAAACGACATATTAGGTAAAGGGTTGGTATCCAAAACCTATAAAGAACTTACTAAACTCAACACCCAAAAAACAAATAACCCAGTGAAGAAATGGGCAAAAGACATGAATAGACACTTCTCCAAAGAAGACATGCAGGTGGCCAACCAACACATGAAAAAATACTCCACATCACTCATCATCAGGGAAATAAAAATCAAAACCACAATGAGATACCACCACACACCTATCAGAATGGCTAACATTAACATCTCAGGCAACAACAGATGTTGGCAAAGATTCAGAGAAAGAGGATCTCTTTTGGTTGGTGGGAATGCAAGTTGGTACAGCCATTCTGGAAAACAGTATGGAGATTCCTCAAAAAATTAAAAATACAACTACCTTATGAGCCAGCAATTGCACTACCAGGTATTTATCCAAAGGATACAAGTATGCTGTTTTGAAGAGGCACATGCACTCCAATGTTTATAGCAGTACCATCAATAGTAGTCAAATTATGGAAAGAGCCCAGATGTCCATTGATGGATGAATGGATAAAGAAGATGTGGTATACACATACACACACACACACACACACTCACACACACACAATGGAGTATTACTCGGCAATCAAAAAGGATGAAGTCTTGCCATTTGCAACTACATGGATGGAACTAGAGGTATTATGCTAAGGAAAATTAGTAAGCCAGAGAAAGACAAATATTGTCTGACTTCACTCATCTGAGGACTTTAAGATACAAAACAGATGAACATAAAGAAAGAGAAGCAAAAATAATATAAAAACAGGGAGGGGGACAAAAACATAAGAGACTCTTAAATATAGAGAACAAACAGAGGGTTACTGGAGGGGTTGTGGGAGGGGAGATGGTATAAATGAGTAAGAGGTGTTAAGGAATCTACTCCTGAAATCATTGTTGGACTATATGCTAACTTGGATGTAAATTTTAAAAATAAATTAAATTTAAAAATAGTCATCAAGAAAAAGGAAAAAGGTAGTTTAATATCCTTCTTTTAATGTGTTTATTCTCTCACATAATATATTAGAAAAAAGTTGGAGGATTCCCTTTGTTGCTGAAAAGTAGAAGTTTGTAGGTTTAACCTGATGGTAGTTATTGGTGACTTATTCCCAAATCTATCAATGTGTGTTCTGGACTGCTCACTCCAAGGCATTCAATGTGTTTAATGCCATCAGTTCTCCAAGAATCTCCCATCTAGGAGATCACCAAAGCATCTCTTGTAGTCGTTGGGTATGAAACATGGTAGTTGTTACACCTCAGTCACTGTCATGGGAGTAAGTAATTCACCATCATATGACTTTTTGATGACTTTTCTCGTATCACGAAATAGACCAGAAGAGAAAGGACTATATCCCTAAGGCCAAATGAATAACAAGGATCAATGAAGTTCAAGTAAAGAACAAACAGTTAACATGGCAAATAAAAAGGGAAAGAAGAAGCTGAGATTTGAGAGAAATTGTGATCCTTAAAATCACCATAATTTATAATGTTCAAAAGAGTTGCCTGTCATGTCTGGCTTTGCCAAAAAAAAAAAAAAAAAGAAGAAGAAGAAGGTGCCCATGTGTATGTGTGTGAAAGGGTGATGCTGGTCTATGGATGGGTAGGGACCTCAGGGATATGCCTTCTGGAAAAATAAAAGATTGCTTGTTTTGTGAACTGCAACAAAAATAATTTTCCCTGGGTTTTCTAGGAGAATTCTTTCTATCTTCTTAAAAAATCAATTATTAAAATCATGGTTAAATATGATTTAATTGATATAATTTCACAAGTATTTTACAAATACACATTAAGTGCATTACTACTAATAATATACCAGTGTCTTTACTTAAAAATTATCAAAGCACATATTCTCTTTAAATTTCTCTTTTGATACGAAATATAAATGCAGAATGTGCAGATAATAACTGTGTAGCTTGATTAATCTTGAAAAACAAGACACAGCTATATAACCAGCACCCAAATCAAGAAACAGAACATCAGCAGTACCCCAGAAGCCCTTTAAGTGTCCTCTCCCCATCAGTTCCCTGCTTCCTAAAAGTGGGTCACTATCCCGATTTTGGCAGCATAAATTAGTTTTTATTTAAATGAAATCATACAGCATGTACTTTGCAATCTTATGTTGTGTACTTATTTTATTTAACTTCTTTTGCTCAACATTTAACATTTGTTGGTTTATAAAATGTGTTTATTGCCCCTAAATCCTATTGATTCCTACCAAGTGTTGTCTGACTTCTTCCCTCCACAACCTGGAATCACAAGGATGAATGCAAAGATAGATCTGGGATCTTTTCCTTTGGGTCAGTAGTGATATCAAAGGAGTCACTGGTGAGGGTCTTCGTTTCCTGCTTGTCATGACAGAAGGAAGCAAAGCTTTGTGCAGGTTTGGAGAAAGGTCTCCTTGTAGATTTCTTCTTGGTTGTTCCAATGACAGAATTCATAGGTTGTCCAGCAACATTTATCTAGTACTCCTTGTAAACCTTGCTGAGTGTGGGTGCCCAGGACCATGTGACCATCAAGACACATAATTATGGTACTATTGGTGTTCTGTTTGCCACAAACCCTTAACTCCAATGCTAATAATAATAATAATAAAATAAATTATTAAAATACCCACCATGTATTGAGCACATGTGAGATGCTATGTTAGCACTTTCCATAACTTGTCTTATTCAATCCTTATTGAGCAAACAGTGAGCAAACAGTTCTAATCCACACTGTAATAGTCAGAATATAGACTGCTGAAACAAACAGCTCCACTTGCAGGAGTTCACTGGGTGCACTGGGTGCACACATCATACTTAACTGCAGTGCAGGGAGGCTTGTGATGTTGCTATCTTGTAATGCTGTCCTCTTCTCTGCATGCTGTTATGGTAGATTGTAAAAACGGACATGATTCTTTGTAACTTGACTCATTAGCAGGTAGAAACTATTTCCCCCACTCCTTGAACTGGGCTTGCCTTGGACTTGATTTGGCCAGCACACAGTGTGGAAGATATGTTGCTGGGATTCTTAACTGCATCTTAGGAGATCTTGGGAATTTCTACTGCCACTTCTGTGCAAAACAGACACAGGCTTGCCTACTAGATGATCAGAGATACGTGACCCAGTCATTTCTGCCCCCTAAGCTGACAGCAGAACAACCACCAGTCAGGTGAGGGAGACCATCCTAGACCTGCGGTCACTGGGATGAGCTGCTAGCTGATTCCAGAAACATGAGCAAGCCCAGCCAAGATCTGAGGCTGGCGCAGATCAGCAGAAATGCCCAGGGGACCAAACAGATACACGAGCAAAAATGAATGGCTGTTATTTTATGCCACTGAGTTTGCAGTGATTTGTTATTCAGTAAAAGCTAACTGATACATAGAAATCTTGAAGAGGAGTTTATGGCTAGGGCTGGAAGCAGCATATATCACTTCCCAGAACCCAGTCCCATGTCCCCAACAGAACTGCAAGGTGGGGGGGGGAGGGGGGAGTAGGAAATGCAACTTTATCATGAGCCTCCAAGGAAAAGGTTTGGTGAATTATAGCCTCCTCACAGCCACATCTAGTTTATAGATGAGTAGAGTGAGGAAAGGATAAGTCAAACAATTAGACAGGACCACAGAGCAAGAAGTGGCAGACATAGGATTTGAACCATTTCTTTAAGACCCTGAAACATGGGCCCTTTGTGTAGTACATGGGCTCTCATCCTAGCCTTCTCCCCTCCTTCCAGCACCCCATCACTGGGTGCAGAAAGATGTAAATTCACTCTGCAACTAACTTGCTGCAAATTATATTAGGATGTGGTATACAGACATTTAATAAAGCCATAGGACTCAACTAATTCTTTCTCTACAATATATTCAGATGAATTAATGATGATCATATTTATATTATCTTGTAGCTCACAAAGATCTTTCACAGGGCTTGTCTTCTTTGATTTTAACAATAGTCTTGTAAGGTTTTTATTGTTTTCTCAGCAAATTGATGAGAAAATGGAAGCTCAAATAAGCCCCCAGCTAGTAAGGGATGGAGGTGGACTTCAGACTCATGCTTTTCAAGTAAAAGTTCCAGTCCTCTTTCTATTAAACACAAATGAAAAGTAAACTATTGATCAGATGGAAACTTTGAGAAGAAATGGGAAATTGTCCAAAATATTTATGTAGAAGACATACAGTGGATTATATATCTCTTTGCAAGGATCTCCAGATCTACTGTCTTTGAAAAGAGAATATATCGTATAGTGAAATTGTTTTGTTGCTATTTTCTGAGCTGTGAATGTTATTCACATTTAAAAAGAGAAATTAGCTTCAGAGAAGAGCTCTTGATCAATAAGGTTTCAGACATGCCATAAAAGAGAAGTCAAATAAAATGGTCAGAGATATCAAGCCAGACACAGCTGGCAGGAATATCTGGGGGAAGAACAAGGAGTAGGCATGGGTCTAGCAAGCTGGAGAGGCAGGGAGGGCCTTCACTTATGGGTATGACAAATCCAGGTGAGCAGGGATATACTTTGGTCCTGGGATAGATTGTGGGATGTGTCGGAGACCAGCTCCGGCCAGGGTCCAGGGATCCCTGAAGGTTGGACGTTGTTGGCGAAGGAGGGATTGAGAGAGCCACTAGAATCTTTCTGGTCACCAGGCAGACATCTCTGCTCTGACTGGGGCTCAACTTTATTTTATAATTAAGTGTTTGGGGGGACAGCACAGAAGTGTCATTTGCCTTAGACAATGATTTCTGATGACAAATCTCTTTGATATGTAAGAATTTCCCGGAACATAGACTTGTAGAAGACTTCTGCATAACCTTTATCAATAGTGATTGAGGTAGGTGATTTAGATGCTTATCCTATGGGAAAGGAAGACATCTTTAGCATACAAGACAATGTTTTTAGCATAAAAAGGGTGAAGTTACTTCTTTGTGAGCAGGGGTCAAACAGGTCTTTCAAGAAACACCTCTGCTCCCATAATCACAAAAGAAGTTCCTCAATAGGTTCCTTCACAGGGAGCAATCAGCATATTCAAGGCCAGAATAAATCACTCCAAATACTGATAACAAATGCCTTGGGGCGGGGGATAGTGGTCCAAGCAAAAACAATTGGGTGGAGGGATATCTGCCCTTAACTCTAAATTAGGCTCTTTGTCTCAGGGCCAGACTCAATTGTAATTCTTTTGTTCTTTGTCCCCTTTATTATGTAAGTCTTGGATCTGCAAGGTTCATAGGAAGAGCTTTTTGACATTCATCCACAATGCTTTCATCTGAAGTCTCTTTTGAAAAGGCAGGATATGCTTTTCCTTATGAGCAATCTGTGTGGGGAATATCGGTCTGATTTGGAATATTGTGAGGTCTGGTCAATAGCAGCAGGCTCATTTCCAGCATGAGCCAGTAGGAGCAGAAGGAGATACCAGTTTTCGTTTCTCATGGCAGGAGTTGTACAAACACTGCCATTTCCTCGCTGTGACTGTCATCCAGTGAGGGCAGTGTGGCTCCCAACAGGGATGTTCTTGTCCCATCACACAAATTAATGACTCACCTGTGAGTGGTGTAAAGGTCTCTATATTTCTTTGTTTTCTCTGTCTCTCTTTCCTCCCACCTCAAGCTCAGCTAAACTGAAAGAAGAGGGAGGACAAGAGAATGAAAACTCTCATTGTTATTACATTTTATTATCAACAGTGAAAAGCAATGCAATAAAAAGCAACTCAGTTCAACCACTAAACAGAGCTAATATGGAAAATAAGCAAATAAGACTTGTAAGTGTGATGAATAATCAATGTGCTTAATAAAACTCCCGCTGCCTCTTGCATAGAAATTGAAATGTCCCATAAAATTAATGAATGGTTTTTACCACTGAAGCTTGCTTATTGAATCAATGGACATGTCTTAGAAAGGAAAAAGAAAAAACAACATAAATAGAAAGAGGTACCTAAACTAAGGAAGAGCCATCAATCAAAGACATTTTGCAATAATCTGGAGAATTCTTACATACATTTCCAATGTATGCCCTAAGCTTGTCTGCACAAGAACCGCAGGAAAGAGTGGTTGGTTTGATAAAAGTTTGAAAGAAATAAACTGTCATGTTTTCCATAAACTATAACTTATTAATGCCAAATTAATTCATGCCATCCCTGAAAGCTTAACCTTCCAAAAACCAATTTGCAAGGGGAATTTTTTTTTTAAGTTTATTTATTTGTTCTGACAGACAGACAGAGGGAGAGAGAGAATCCCAAGCAGGTTCAGCACCATCAGCACAGAGACAAATGTAGGGGTTGCACTCACTAACTGTGAGATCATGAAGTGAGCTGAAACCAGGTATCAGACACTTAATTGACTGAGCCACCTAGACACCCTACAATGTGAAATTTAATTTTGTGACACCCTTGTCTGGAAATTTAGTTGAGGCTTACTGAACTGAATTGACAGAGATGCTGAGGATCTTGTCCAGTTGTCTGGACTTGTGCACAAGATTTTGCCATGCTGTCAATTTGCAGTAAGCTGAGATTAAGTGACCCAGTAGGAAATCCACAAGGAGAAGGCAGGGAGAGTGGAGGGGAGGAAAAAATAAAAAATAAAGGAAACATTTTCAGAGCTGAGCAACTCATGATCCCTTATTACAAAACGGTCCACTGAGTGTGTATGTGGGATATGAAATAGGCCACGGTGTATAGGATCTTAGAAAACTAAAAGTGGAGAGATGCCTTAAAAGCTCTGGGTGGTGGTGAAGAAAGAGAGACAGAAAATCTAACTGACATCAGGATACTTCTCATTGAAAAGAAAACTATGAATAAATATGCTCAAATGATTGTGAGATGGAAAAAACAAAAAAGAAAACTATGAACCTAAAACTGAACAGCCAGATAAACTATTATTCTAATGGAAGTGCTAAATAAAGATAGTTTTAAGAGAAAAAGTCAGAAAATTCACCACCTCTTTAAAAGAATCTCTTTTAAAAGATCTATTTTTGTAAAAGAATCTTTCTTTAAAGTTATTATAGGATTTACTCCAGAAAGAGGATATTAAATTCAACACGTAAAATTGGGACACAAGAGGCAATAACAAGAAACACAGAAACTTCTTTCTTTGGTACATTTGAAATTAATTTTGTTTACATTATATATATTAGCATATGTATAAATATATATATATATATATACACACAATATACATACATATACAATAACAAGAAACAGAATTTGTTTGGTACAATTGAATTTAATTTTGTTTACATTATATATGTGTTTTATATTTGTTTACATTATATATATATATTTCTTATAGAAATAAAAAAAGTAAAGAATAATTCTGTGACTAAATGCAACCAACAAAACACGGAAGAAAATTTTCTCAATCTGATAGAGGACACCTATGGAAAACCTACAGTTAACATCATGTTTGATGATGAAAAATTAACTGCTTTCCTCACTTGAGCTGTTTTTATTCACAATACTTCTGACATTACATGTGTTTCCCCTCCCCACACACTAACCAATTCTCCAACACTTTGGACACCAGCTGTACATCCTACAGGCCAATTCAGTTCAAACCCAGACTACTGAGAATCAGCACAGTTTAAGGGTTTAGCCCCACAAGACTGCCTTCATTTCAGACAACCATCACAAGTTAAATTCTATAAGTTTTAGAACAACTCACAGAACTTGGAAGACACTTTACTTACTATTACCATTTATTGTAAATAATCCAGATAGAGCAGCTGGTTGAAGATAGGGTGAAGCCAGGAGAGTCCCAAGCATGGACGCTGCTTTCCATGGTCCTGGGGGCCCCACTCTCCTAACACTTGGATGAGTTTCCCACTCAGAAGCTCTCTGAAACACTGTTCCTTAAGGGTTTTATGGAGCTTTCATTGAATAGGCGTGATTGATTAAATCATGGTGATTTGACTCAATCTCTAGGCTTTCTTCCTTCCCCAGAGGTTGGATAGGGCTGGAAGTCCAACCCTGGAATCATGCCTTGGTCTTTCTGGCAACCTAGTCCTGGAACTATCTGAGAGCCTGCTAAAAGTAACTGTTATGCCCGATTCGCGAGTCCCCAGAGACCACCAAGGAGCCGACACCAATGCAAGTACAAGAGGGTCTTTATTACAAGCTCGAGCAGGAACTCCAACGCATCCCGATGCGGCGGTGATGGTATGGAGCATCGAACTCGTGATCGCAGGGCTTTTTATTGTGATTACAATGGAATTTGGAGGCGTTCCAGCTTGACAGCCTCCTGGCAGCCTCCTGATAGGTACAGGCTGTCTTGTCAGCACCCGATTGGTTTGGCCCATCTGGCCTGACTGCAAACAGCCAACCAGAACATTTTGGGATATAGGCACCTCTTTTAAACTGATTGGCTGTTGCCATTGCTAAGGAAGTAATTAAGGGCAGAACCTGGGACTGGGCTCGGGCCTAGTTCACTCTCAAGATGGAGGTTTATTCTAAAATGGAATCAGTCAGATTTAGGTATCACATTCCCTCCTCTTCTTGAGACTTCTGTGGACCCAATCATGGGTCCTCTATGAGCTCGAGGTCTTTCGAGCTATCTATGTTTTGGTGATGTTGGTATTGTGACCGGAGGACCATTAATTGGATGGCCCCCAAGCGTTCTTTCATAAATGTAATTAGTATATTAAGAATGCAAGGTCCAAAGGTTAGTAACAGCAATAAAATCAATAGGGGGCCTAATAAAGTAAAAATCAGGGTATTTAGCCAAGGGGAGTTGTTAAACCATTTCTCGAACCAACTCTGGCTCAGTTTATAATCTCCTTTTCTTCTAGCCAGGCCTTCTCTTACCTTAGCTAGAGATTCTTTGACTATCCCCAAATGATCAACATAAAAACAGCATTCTTCCCTGAGGGCAGCATATAATCCACCTTGTTGGAGGAATAAAAGGTCTAAGCCCCTCCTGTTCTGCAGTACTACTTCTGCTAGTGAGGTCAAGGATTCCTATAAATGGGCAATAGAGTTTTCTAGGTTCTGGATGTCAGCATCTATGGCCATTCTTAAGTCCTGATAGTTTTTACTTTGGGTTGCTAAGGCTGAAATACCAGTCCCTGTTCCTGTCACTCCCAGGCCCAGAAGGACAGTCAGGGTGAGAGCAGTGATAGGCTCTCTCCTGACCCGCATCAGGTAGCTTGACCCAGTCAGAGATGTTATAATTTCTTCATTGGCATGGTAGAGGACTCAGGGCACTAGCTAGACCAGGACACAGAAGTCTTTGTTGTGGTTTAGGACAGCACTATGTACACAAGGGGTGAGACCCATAGAGCATCCTTGGTCTGGTGGGATTATGTATCCATTGTCCTTAATCTGTTTAGTTTGGTTGCAAATGTGTGAATGTGAAGCTGGGACCTGTCCTATGCATAGGTCCTGTCCTATTATAGACTGCAGGGTTAGCCTACCTGTGTTTGCCTGCTGCCACCGGCACTCAGAGGATGTATTAGAAGTGTGATATTGGCCCAGGATGGCTATTCCTTCATAAATGGGGGGCTTGGGATTATAGCATAACCAACAAGACTCGGTTAAATCAGGCCTGATAGAATTGAGAACTTTAAAAGTGTGGACCATCAGGTCCCATAAGGGCTCTGGCTCCTTGAGGATGGTGGTTGCCATGGACTTAGTAGTAATGAGAGTAGTGTTGGGTTGCCTATGGGTCAGGCGGATTGGAATTAGGGCCTTATCAGGGCCTATGGTCTCTCTTGATTCTGATTGAAAGGGGGCAAAGGCCCATTTGACCATGAACAGTACTCCTGTATTATACCCTGATTTATATAATCTTAATCCCCAGGTTGAATCTTTGTCCCAGTCCTTAGTTTTTTTACCCTTGTTGGTGAATGTTAGTTGTAAAGGATTACATCTAGAGCCAGGCTTACAGGGGGCGGTTGAGCATTTGCGTCAGAGGGAAATGAGAAATTGAGAGTCCTGGATCCAACTGCAAGATCCCGTGGTCTCATAGCCCCATCACCAACAGTAATAATCTGACTGGTCCCCACATTGAGCTGCCTTGTTACTAGAAACTGGGACCGGACATACATAAAAACAGGTTCTGTGTAACTCCTGCAGGGCGGTATGGGTGAAGGAGTACATCCAGGGACTTCTGGCCATCCTGTCCCTGGTTTAGGTCATGGGGCTTGTTCAAATACGCTGCAAAGGTCAAATTCAAATGTAGGCCACCATGTATAGAGCAGATGGGGCTCAACCTTACTAATTATGGCTTGATTTGAACTGGGCATAATGACCTGCCATGTTACTTGGAAGGGTTGGTGAGGATTTCGGTTTTGGTTGGCCTGACAAGGTAGAGTACATATGGTTAGTAGTCCTAAGGTTAAAGGCCAGTTCATGCTTTCCACTGTAGTTTGAGCTTTAGTGGATTCTCTGGGTCCTTGACGGCCCTCCAATCTAGATTTGGAGTCAGGTAGTTATCCTTGTCAGCAAACAGGTTAGCTGGTTTGGCGTGGGTGTAGTGAACCCAGCAGCAATGCCTTCTACTTTCAGGGCCATTGGGGTGGTCAGTAGCACAACATAAGGTCCTTTCCAGCATGATTTCAAGTTGCCCTGGTGGTGTCTCTTCACCTAGACCCAGTCACCGGGGCGGTACTTGTGTGGCTCCGGAGGTGGACCTGCCAGGTTTTACTTCAGTGAAGTCAGTTTCCCAGTAGGCCCCTGGGCGTCTTTCTTTTATACGAGTTTCAAGATTATGGGGGTTCTGGGTAGCGTTGGTCAATTGACAGGCTCTGCATTTGCTGACGATTTGTTCAATTTTGGAGTTGTCATCTTTAATTTTAATGTGTGACTGTCTCACCAGGTCTTGTAGTCTTCTCTGTCTCATGTGGGATGCTTGGTGTATTTTTCCCATTTCCTCGGGCAGAATGATTTTGTTATCTGAGGACCTCCACCAGCCCTTAAGGTATTGGGTCATAGGCAGTCCTTTAATCCATTGTAGGTCCTCGAGTGAATAACAAGGATTCTCTGGTAGGTTGGGGTCTCCCGGATCTATGATTTTGACTGTCAGGGCTGGTGTGCCTTTGAGGGCTGCTTCTTTAGCAGCCCGGTCGGCCATATTGTTGCCTCTGGTTGTCAGTTATATCCTTTTGATGGCCTGGACAATGGATGATAGCTAGTTTTTTGGGGAGCCATAAAGCTTTGAGGAGAGCTAGGATCTCCTTTTTATTTTTAATAGTCTTTCCCTCTGCCATGAGGAGCCCCCTTTCTTTATAAATTGCCCCCATGGATTTGAGCAGTGGCGAAGGCATATTGACTATCTGTGTAGACATTTAGTTTTTTTCCCTGCCCCAGAGTTAAAGCTTTAGTGAGTGCAATTAGCTCAGCTTTCTGTGCTGAGGTCCCGGCTGGCAGGGGCTCTGCCCAAATGACCTTTTTGGTGGATACTACTGCAGCTCTGGCATACCTCAGTCCTAGATGTATGAAGCTACTGCCGTCTGTACCAGGTGACTTCCGCATCTGGCAACGGGATGTCCTGCAAGTCCAGATGGGTGACATGAATATGAGCCAGGATCTCAGCACAATCATGGAGGGGAGCCTCCAAGTCTGGGTCAGGCAGCAACGTAGCCGGATTCAGGGCGGTCGGGGCCTGGAAAATAATTCTGGTAGGGTTGAGTAGCAGAGTCTGATAATGAGTCATGCGGGCATTACTGAGCCATCGATCTGGTGGTTGCTTTAGAACTCCCTCTCTTGCATGAGGGGTGGTGACGGCCAACTCTTGCCCCATAGACAGTCGGAGGCCGCGCCGGCTCCAACAGGTCCAGGGGTCCCTGAAGGATGGACGGTGTCGGCGAAAGAGAATGAGAGAGCCCCGAGATTCTTTCTGATCACCAGGCAGGCATCTCTGTCCTGTCAGTTTTGGTGTCTTTATTTAAAGGTTCAACAACCATATGAGGTCAGAGAAAAGGAATTTCTTACAATGAGAGGTCCTTTGTGATATCAATTGCAGAATTATCCCAGTCATGGTGAATTTACAACCAAGGAAATAACAGGATGCTCTTAGTGAAAGACAGGATAACATATAGGTTACATTGTATACAGATAAGTTAGGAGTCATTCTGTCTGGCTCTCAAGAGGATGAATGATTCTGAATTGGTTAGTTAGTGGAAACTACCAAGGGGGCTCTATATGTATCAGTCTTTGCATCTGGGTTTATGTTTTAATTACTCTTATCTATCCTCATCCCAGCTGCCAGTGTAAGGGAGGATGTCTGTGGAATGTAGGCCCTGAGGAAGGGACTGCCATACATCACCAATTAGTAAGTTATGTTCGGTACTTATNTATAAATTAGGCTCTTCTGATATGGGACCAGGCTCAATAGTAACTCTTGTGTTCTTAACCCCCTTTATTATCTAAGTCTTGGATCTGCAAGGCCCATAGGAAGAACCTTTTGACAATGATCCACAGAGCTCTTATCTAAAATCTCTTTTGTAAAGGCAGAAATATGCTTTTCCTATGAGGTAACTGTGTTCAGAATATGGGTTTGATATGGAATATTGTGAGGCCTGGTCAATACCAGCAGGCTCATTTCCAACATGAGCCAGTAGTAGCAGAAGGAGATACTAGTCTTCATTTCTCATGGCAGAAGCTGTGCGAACATTGCCATTTCCTTGCTGTGACTGCCATCCAGAGAGGCCGGTGCGGCTCCCGGCAATAGACAATTTACCTGCATCCTTAACCAGCCACAATCATGCGGAGGCATGGTGGCCAACTGGATGCCACTGGGTCCAGTTTCTTGGAGATGTAGGCCACAGGATGGCACCAGGGGCCCAAAGTTTGGGTGAGGACCCCTTTGGCAATACCTTTATGTTCATCAACAAATAAATGGCAGGGCTTGGTGATGTCTGGTAGCCCTAAAGCGGGGGCCGACAGTAAAGCCAATTTTAAGGCATCAAATGCCTGTTGGTGTTCTTCAGTCCATGTCCAAATGGCACGGGGCTTTTCCTTGGTTGCCTCATAGAGTGGACGGGCCCTTTCAGCAAACCCAGGGATCCAAATCTGACAAAACCCCACCGATCCCAGGAATTCCCTCCTGACGAGCACTGATGGGGGTAGAGATCCTCAAGACCATTTCTTTTCTTGCAGGGGATAGCCAGCGCTTGACTTCTTTTAGGATATATCCTAAATATTGGACTTCTTTTTTACAAATTTGGGCCTTCTTGGCCAAAGCCCAATACCCCAGTTCTCCCAGAGTTTGGAGCAAATGTGCAGTGTTGGTCAGGCAGGCATCTCTGTCTTGAGTGCCTATCAAGAGATCATCTACATATTGTAAAAGAGTTAGCTGGGGGTGTTGGGAGCAAAACTCACCCAGGTCTTCGTGTAAGGCCTCATCGAAGATGGTGGGGGAGTTTTTGAACCCCTGGGGCAGCCAGGTCCAATTCAATTGTCCATTCGTGCCATGCTCGGGATCAGTTCATTCGAAGGCAAAGTATTCCTGGCTGTTTGGGGCCAAGGGGAGACTAAAAAAAGCATCTTAGATCCAAGATGGTGTACCAGATACGAGTCAGTGGAAGGGTACTTAATAGGGTGTATGGATTGGGCACTGTGGGATGAATGTCCATGACTCACTTGTTGACTTCTCTTAGGTCTTGGACGGGCAGATAATCATTAGAGTGGGGTTTACAAATTGGCAACAGGGGTGTGTTCCAGGCCGACTGGCAAACCATAACGCCCCTAAGTCCAGTAATCACCTGATGTGAGGAGTTATCCCTCTTTTAGCTTCTAGGGTTATGGGGTATTGTCGGACTCTGACTGGTTCAGTTCCTGATTTGAGTTCGACAAGGATTGGGGCCCGATGCTTGGCCAATCCCATGCCACCTGTTTCAGCCCATGCTGTCGGGAACCTCTGTAGCCAGGACTGCATGTCTGGCTCCGTTGGCCGAGGTTCCTGATGCAGGCGATATTAGTCTGCCAGCCCTTCAGTAAGGACGTGTATGGGTTGTCCTGTCTGGTCTAACACTTTTGTCCCTTCAGAGGAGAAATGGATTTGTGCCCCCAGCTGTGTCAATTAATCAAGGTCCAGAAGGGGGTAGGGGCATTCTGGGATGACCATAAATGAGTGGGATACCCAACCCATGCCCAAATCCACAGTTCTTCGGGTAGTCCATGGGTATTGCTTGACTCCTGTTGCTCCTTGGACCCATGACCTTTTGGTTGACAATGGGACCCCGGGCTGTAGGAATACAGAATGTTGGGCTCCTGTATAGACCAGAAAGTCTGTAAATTTCCCCTCCACTTCGGGGAGGGGCACCGAACCCTGTTCTCTCTAGTCACTGTCTTCTCCCATAACTAGGATGGGGGCCTTAGGTTTCTTGTTGGGACAATCCTTGACCCAGTGTCCCTCTTCTCTGCAATGGGCACATTGATTGCGGCCCATGCAGTGTTTTCTCCCCTCCTTTTTAGTTTCCTCCTTACCGTGTTCTGGGGAGGCCAGTTGCTTGAGACGGTGTCTTCGGTCGTCTGGATCTGCTGTGGCAGCCAGCAGTATCTTTGCCAGGTCCCGGCTCTGTCTCTTTTCAGCCCTAACTTGTTTATTTTCTGCATACTCCCTGTAATTATATACTTTCTCTGCCACAAACACTAAATCTTGGAGACTTTTTTCTCCTAGTCTTTCTAACTTTTGAAGCTTGCAGCAGATATCTGGAGCCGCTTGGTTAATGAAAGCCATGGCCACTGCTCATTTACTGGATTCAGTTTCCCGATCCATGGGAGTTGTACTGGCGAAAGGCTTCCATTATTCTTTCGAGGAAGGCTGTGGGGCTTTCCTCGGAACCCTGACTAACATTATAAACTTTGGCCATATTAGTGGGCTTGCGAGCTGTGGCCCTGAGACCTGCCAATAGAGTTTGGCGGTACCCTAAGAAGTGCACCTTACCTTCTGCTGTGTTGTAGTCCCAATCTGGGCAGATGAAGGGGAAGCGCACGTTAATACACGCCTGATCTGTTGTGAGGACCCCAGTGGGGCCAGGAACTAATTTCCTGGCCTCACTCTGGATGCGTTCTCATTCCTCAGTGGTGAAGAGAACCTGCAACAATTGCTGACAATCGTCCCAGGTGGGCTGATGGGTAAAAAGGACAGTTTCCAACAAATTAATAAGGGATCTAGGATTCTCAGAAAAGGGAGCATTTTGAGATCTCCAATTATAAAGATCACTAGTGGCAAATGGCCAATAGTGGTGTGGCTGATTGCCTTGGGCATCAGGGGGGCCCGTGGCCCTCAGGGGGAGGATAGTGGAGTCAGGTCTTTTCGAGGTTGCACCACGGCGGCTCCTTGTCCTCTGAGGGGGCCTCCATTTGGTCCCGTGGTAGGGCTGAGGGGCCAGCTGGTGGCTCCGGTGGTAGCTGTGGTGGAGCTGCTGCTGCTGCTGCTGCTTCATTGACAGGGGGCTGTAAAGGGGATTGGTATGGGGGTGGAAAAATCAACTCTTCCTCCATTTCTCCCTGCAAAACGGGGAAAAGAGAAGCCGAGGGCTTAGACTCAGGTTGTTGGGACTTAGCCTTTCGGGGTGGTGCCCGTTTCTCAGAAGTAACTAAAATAGGGGCTGATGCAGAGGAGGGTGGCACCTGGGGAGGTAAAAAATGTTTAAGCCATGGAGGGGGATCATCCATCAAGTCGGCCCAGACTACAATGTATGGAACCTGGTTCGGGTGGCCCCTGTGGGGCCAAGAGACCTGTTGTTCTACTCTGCAGATGGTATCCCAGTTAAAAGTTCCCTCTGGAGGCCAACCAACGTTTAGGCTTGGCCATTCCGAGGTGCAGAGTCTGAAACTTTCCCTTTTTAATTACTACAGAGAGATTATGCGCTCAAGCTCTAACTTCCTTGAAATGAGCAAGCAATAGGTCTAGGGGTGTGGAGGGTGTCTGTCCCATCTCGTCAGTCTCAGTTGCCCAGTAATAAAAGTCTAACAGACACAACCAACAGCCACAGACACACACACACAGAGACGAATAACAAAGTTCGCCGCCCACACAAACACAGAGAGACAGATAACAAAATTCACTGTGCACAGTTCGCTGCACACAAACACACACACAGAGAAACAGATAACAAAGTTCACTGTGCATGCCGCGGCAAAGGAACTGAAGCTGAAACTGGAACTGGGACGAGGGCTTTCAGTTGGATTGTGGGCACAACCTGCTTTGTCCCTCTGAACCAATACAGAATGCAGGTTAGGGGCAGTCCAGTGAACACTTTGTCCCCTTCGATACAGAAGGAGCCTGGAATGTCTTCCAGGTCTCCCGTGACCATGGCCCCCAGCACGTCTGCCTTGACCACCTTTGGTCACCTAATACAGATTTGTCTCGAGACCAGAGTTACACAGATAAACACAACAGAAAGAGATTCTTACCAGCTGGTTGGCCCTCTGGTTTGGGGGTCCTGGGAGTCTTGGGGCATCCCGGACGAGCCCCCAATGTTATGCCCAATTCACGAGTCCCCAGAGACCACCAAGGAGCCGACACCGATGCAAGTACAAGAGGGTCTTTATTACAACCTCGAGCAGGGTCTCCAACGCATTCTGACGCAGCGGTGATGGTATGGAGCCCCGAACTCATGATCGCAGGGCTTTTTATTGTGATTACAGTGGAATTTGGAGGCGTTCCAGCTTGGCAGCCTCCTGGCAGCCTCCTGATAGGTGTGTGTATATATATATATATATATATGTGTGTGTGTGTGTGTGTGTGTGTGTGTGTGTGTATATTTCTTTTATATCACAACCCCTAAGATATATGTGTGTATATGTGTATATATATATATATACATATACATATATATATGTATATATGTGTGTATATATATATGTATATATATATTTCTTTTATATTACAACACCTAAGATAAGGGTTTATCTTATGTTATGCCCAATGTTATGCCCAATTCACGAGTCCCCAGAGACCACCAAGGAGCCGACACCAATGCAAGTACAAGAGGGTCTTTATTACAACCTCGAGCAGGGTCTCCAACGCATTCTGACGCAGCGGTGATGGTATGGAGCCCCGAACTCATGATCGCAGGGCTTTTTATTGTGATTACAGTGGAATTTGGGGCGTTCCAGCTTGGCAGCCTCCTGGCAGCCTCCTGATAGGTGTGTGTGTGTGTATATATATATATATATATATGTGTGTGTGTGTGTGTGTGTGTATATGTGTGTGTATATATATATTTCTTTTATATCACAACCCCTAAGATATATGTGTGTATATACACATATATGTATATATGTGTGTATATATATATATATATATATTTCTTTTATATCACAACCCCTAAGATAAGGAATAAGGCAAATATGTCCACCTCACCACTTTTCCAGCATTTTATTGTGGGTTCTAGGTAGTGCAGTAAGAGAAGGAAGAGAATAAAATACACAGAAAATGGAAAAGAAACAAAAATACATTTATTCACAGATAGGATCATCACATTATCCTCTATGTAGCAAATCCTAAGAAATTCATATAAAATCTTACTAGAATTGATAAGTGAACCTAGCAAATTTGTAGGATACAAGATCAATGTACAAAACTCAATTGTATTTCTATATACTAGTCATAAACAATTCAAATGAAGGTAAGCACAATGAGATATAACTTCACACCTATCAGAGCAGTTTGTATCAAAAAGATAAATAACAAATGTTTGCAAGGATGTGGAGAAAAGGCAACTCTTGTGCATTGTTGGTGGTAAATTGGTGCAGCCAATATGAAAAACAGTATGGAGTTTCCTCAAAAAATTAAAAATAGAAATACCATACAATCCAGCAATCCCACTTCTGGTATTTATTCAAAGAAAATGAAAACACTAATTTGAAAAAAAAAAAATACATGCAGCTCCATGTTAATTGCAGCACTGTTAACAATATCCAAGATATGGAAGCAATCTAAGTGTTCATTGATAAATGAATGGATAAAGGGGATGTGGTAACACACGCATGCATGTGCATGCACACACACACACACACACACACACACACACTGAAGTATTACTAATCCATGAAAAAGATGAACTCTTGCCATGTGCAACAACATGGATTGACTTGGAGGGTATAATTTTAAGGGAAATAAGTCAGAGAAAGAAAATATCATATGATTTCACTCATGTCTGGAAGTTAAGAAACAAAACAAATGAACAAAGAAAAAATAGACCAAAAAATAGACTTTTAAATACAGAGGACAAATTGGTGGTTACCACAGGGGAGGCGGGTGGGAGAGTGGGTGAAATAAGAATGGTGATTAAAAGTATGATTATCTTGGGGCACCTGGGTGGCTCAGTTGGTTAAGCGTCCGACTTCTGCTCAGGTCATGATCTCACAGTTTACGGGTTTAGGCCCCACGTCGGGCTCTGTGCTGACAGCTCAGAGCCTGAAGCCTGCTTCAGATTCTGTATCTCCCTCTCTTTCTGACCCTCCCCTGCTCACACTGTCTTCCTCTCTGTCTCTCCCAGAAATAAATAAATCATTAAGAAAAGTTTTTTTAAAAGAGTATGATTATCTTGATGAGAACTGAGTATAGAATTGTTGAACAATAGAATTATACACCTGAAATTAATATGACACTATATGTTAATTATGCTTATAGAAAAAATACTATAAAACTTTTAGAAAAAAATATAGAAGAAAATCTTCATGACATTTTGGTTTGACAATAAACTCTTAGCTATGACATCAAAGGTTAATCCATAAATGAATGTTGATGAATTAGAACTTCTTCAAAATTAAAGACTATTTCCCTTTAAAAGATATCATGAAGAATGTAAAAAGACAAGACTGGACTATCTTTCTGACAAATTAAATGTTTTATAAAGGATCTTTATCCAATATATATAAAGAATTGTTACAATTCATTTTGAATACACCTGAATAAAAATGAGAAAAATATTAGAACAGACACTTCAGGAAATAAGATATATGGATGGCCAATAAACACATGAAAAGATGCTCAACATCATCAGGCACTGGGGAAATGCATTTTAAAACCACAACTAGATGACTCTCGAAAGAGGCTGACAAGTGTTGTCAAGGATATTGATGAGCCAGAAACCTCATACATTGCTGGTAAGAATAAAAAATGACATAGACACTTTAGAAAACAGCTTGGCAATTTCTTAAGAAGTTACACTTAAATTTGCCATATACATCAGTAATTCTATTAGTAGTCATCTACTCAAGACAGATGAAAAGATTGTCTACCCAAAGAAATGTGTGCAAATGTTTATAGCATATTATTCAGAATAGAATAATTGGAAGCAATTCTAATGTCTATTAATTGGTGAATAGATAAAAATTTTGGCTGACCATACATTGGAATATTATTTAAAAATGAAAAGGAATCAAGTGTTGACACATGCAACAACATAGACGAACCTCAAAACATTGTACTAAGTGAAAGAAGTCAGACTTAAGGGACTCCATGTATAATTCTATTATATATGAAATGTCTGAAAAAGGTAGATTAAGTGGTTGCCTGGCGCTGGGAACAGGGTTGAGATTGACTGAAAATAGTCATGAGGGTTCTTTTCACAGTGATGAAAATGTCCCAAAACTGGATTGTGGTGGTGGTTGCACATCTCTGAGAACTTACTAGAAATCATTGAGTTGTATTTTTATGAAGGGTGAATTTCATGGTATGAAAATATGCCTCCATAAATCTGTTAAACATAAAGACAACACACTATCTAAAAAACAGTATTTGCAGTGCATATGTTAAATATATAAAATATAAACATCTAATAATTGGTAAAAGAAAGACAATTAGCATAATGAAAACACGTGCAAAGGATATTCATAGACAAAACACAGAAGAATAAATATCAAATGACGGAGAAACATATTGGAGATGTCCTCAACTTCACAATAATCAGAAAATTATAGCAGCAAAGAGGTGTCATGAGATGGGTAAAAAAAGAGATTAATGAGAATTTATGTTGGCAATTTGTTCTGAGAATTAGCTGACTGTGCTTATGTTTACACACACACACACACACACACACACACACACACTATTAAAAAGGGTCCCTTTTCACAGGGAAGTGTCAGAAGATCTATAGAAGAAACAACATTTTTCCTGGGGTGTCCCTTCTCTGTCACAGCATCCCGTTAGAGGGTGATGAGCACTGGACCCTCCATGGTGTGGTTCAGGGCCCCAAACAAACCTATCAGGCCAGTGTGCTAGGGCCCAAGTGAGCAAACTGTTGGCACAACTGTGTTTACGCTTTTGTAAATATATACTAAAACAATATTCTTCCTATACCAGAGCTGACTGAGGTGCCAAGTGGATAGATACAAATATAAAATTGCTGGTTAATTGGTTCATTGGATTCCAGTAATTAGCAGCATCCCATATACAAGTAGAGCTATTCATGTAAGAAGCACACTCCCCACGCTGATAACATTGGGAGTTAGTCTAGACAGCCCTAAGACAAATACATGTGCTGTATTTGTATTTTTCCACTTGTTATAGGAACCACGTTCATTTTTTTTCTCCACTGTGCATTACTTTATTATTAAGAACAATCTAATAGAGGGACACCTGGGTGGCTCAGTCACTTAAGTGTCCGACTTCGGCTCAAGTCATGATCTCACTGTTCGTGGGTTCCAGCCCCGCGTTGGGCTCTGTGATGACGGTTAGCTCAGAGCCTGTAGCCTGTTTCAGATTCTGTGTCTCCCTCTCTCTCTGACCCTCCCCTGTTCACGCTGTCTCCCTCTCTCAGAAGTAAGTAAAACATTTAAAAAATCACAATCTAATAGAAAAAAATTAAAAGACAATATAATAAAAAAGATTGCATTCATAAGTATAACAAAATTTTAAAATGCTGGTACTATAGAGAGAAATAATCAGCATATATATCTCTGGAACTACTAAACTTAGCTGGAGAATATTCAAGAAGGCTGAAAAAAATAGTTATTTACAGTGTACTTGGATAAAAAGCCTCAATTTTTCACGAGGTCATTTCTCCCATAATTAGTTTATAGATTTATTGAGATCCTAATTAAAATTATATATATAATTATAATTGTATGTAATTATAATCAGTAATTATCATGACCTTGACAAGCTAATTCTAGAATTCATATAGAAAATGAAATGCACAAGAATGTTCAGAATAATTTTCAAATCATGCATAATGAATGCAGAGTTGACCTACTAACCATCACAAAAACAATTCTGGGATAAATGGCTTCTGTTTTGTTAAAGTCTTACTGAACACTACTCACAAAAACAAATCCAAGGTGTAATAAACAGCTAAATGTAAAATGAAACAAGTCAAAAGCTAACTCTAAACCAAAAAAAGAAAAAGAAAAAAAAAAGAATTAGTAAATACAAAAATAAGAGAACATTTATATCATTGGGAATAAAGAAACTTTCTTTAAGAAAAGTACACTTAACACAATTGTTACAAAGAAAAATTGATAAATTGGAGAGCATAAAAATTAATGTTTTCTCTATTCCCAAAATCAACATAAAAGATCCTATATGGGGCACCTGGGTGGCTCAGTCAGCTGAACTTCTGACTTCAGCTCAGGTCATGATCTCCTGACTTATGAGTTCAAGCCACATGTCTGGCAGTGTGCTGAAAGCTCAGAGCCTGGAGTCTGCTTCAGATTCTGTGTCTCCTACTCTTTCAGGCCCTCTCCAGCTTGTGCTCTGTCTGTCTCTGTCTTTCAAAAATAAAGAAACTTTTTTTTCTTTTAATACATTTTTTATTTAGTGTATTTATTTTTTTAATTTTTTAATTTTTTTACAACTAGTTTATTGTCAAGTAGGTTTCCATATGACACCCAGTGCTCATCCCCACAAGTGCACCCCTCCATGCCCATCACCCCCTCCCCCCAGCACCCATCAGTCCTCAGTTTGTTCTCAACATTCAAGAGTCTCTCATGGTTTGCCTCTCCCTTTCCCCCACCATTTCCTCCCTTCTTCTCCCCCATGGTCCTCTGTTAAGTTCTTCCTAATCCTCCTATACGTGCAAACATATATTTTTCCTTCTCTGCCTGACTTAATTCGCTCAAGATAACACCCTCAAGTTCCATCCATGTTGCTACACATGACCAGATTTCATTTGTTCTCATTGCCATGTAGTATTCCATCGTATAGATAAACCACATCTTCTTGATCCACTCATCTGTTGATGTAAATTTGGGCTCTTTCCATGTTTTAGCTATTGTTGAGAGTGCTACTATGAACATTGGGGTACATGTGCTCCTATGCATCAGCATTTCTGTATCCCTTGGGTAAATTCCTAGCAGTGCTATTGCTGGGTCATAGGGGAGTTCTATTGTCAATTTCCTGAGGAACCTCCACACTGTTTTCCAGAGGGGCTGCACCAGTTTACATTCCCACCAACAGTGTAGGAGGGTGCCCGTTTCTCCACATCCTCGCCAGCATCTAGAGTTCTCTGATTTGCTAATTTTAGCCACTCTGACTAGCGTGAGGTGGTATCTCAGTGTGGTTTTGATTTGTATTTCCCTGATGAGGAGGGATGCTGAGCATCGTTTCATGTGTCTGTTGGCCATCTGGATGTCCTCTTTGGAGAAGTGTCTGTTCATGTCTTCTGCCCATTTCTTCACTGGGTTGTTTGTTTTTCGGGCGTGTAGTTTGGTGAGTTCCTTATAGATTCTGGATATTAACCCTTTATCTGATATGTCATTTGCAACTATCTTTTCCCATTCCGTTGGTTGCCTATTAATTTTCTGGGTTGTTTCCTTGGCTGTGCAGAAGCTTTTAATCTTGATGAGGTCCCAACAGTTTATTTTTGCTCTTGATTCCCTTGCTTTTGGGGATGTGTCAAGTAAGAAGTTGCTGCGGTGGAGGTCAAGGAGGTTGTTTCCTGCTTTCTCCTCTAGGGTGTTGATAGTTTCCTGTCTCACGTTCAGGTCCTTTATCCATTTTGAGTTGATTTTTGTGCATGGTGTGAGAAAATGATCTAGTTTCATTCTTCTGCATGTTGCTGTCCAGTTCTCCCAACACCATCTGTTAAAAAGGCTGTCTTTTTTCCATTGGATATTCTTTCCTGCTTTGTCAAAGATCAGTTGGCTGTATACTTTTGGGTCCACTTCTGAGTTCTCAATTCTGTTCCATTGGTCTATGGGTCTGTTTTTGTGCCAATACCATACTGTCTT
Organism: Hyaena hyaena; assembly: GCF_003009895.1. Classification (NCBI taxonomy): domain Eukaryota; kingdom Metazoa; phylum Chordata; class Mammalia; order Carnivora; family Hyaenidae; genus Hyaena; species Hyaena hyaena. Next base: position 407,546 of record NW_024081912.1, on the reverse strand, counting down.
GAGGATGACAGCTTTGTAGTAGAGGCTGAAGTCTGGGATGGTGATACCTCCCGTTTTGGTTTTATTTTTCAGTATTACTTTGGCTATTCGGGGTCTTTTGTGGTTCCATACAAATTTTTGGATAGTTTGTTCTAGTTTTGAGAAGTATGCTGGTGCAATTTTGATTGGAATTGCATTGAATGTGTAGAGTGCTTTAGGTAGTAATGACATCTTAACTATATTTATTCTTCCTATCCATGAGCATGGAATGTTTTTCCATTTCTTTGTGTCTTCTTCAATTTCCTTCATAAGTTTTCTATAGTTTTCATCATACAGATCTCTTGTATCCTTGGTTAGGTTTATTCCGAGGTATTTTATGGTTTTTTGTGCAATTGTGAATGGGATCAGTTTCTTGATTTCTCTTTCTGTTGCTTCATTATTGGTGTATAAAAATGCAACCGATTTCTGTACGTTGATTTTGTACCCTGCAACTTGGCTGAATTCTTGGATCAGTTCTAGTAGGCTTCTGGTGGAGTCTGTCGGGTTTTCTATGTAGAGTATCATGTCATCTGCGAAGAGTGAAAGTTTGACTTCCTCTTTGCCAATTCTGATGCCTTTGATTTCCTTTTGTTGTCTGATGGCTGATGCTAGGACTTCCAGCACTATGTTAAACAGTAGTGGTGAGATTGGACATCCCTGTAGTGTTCCTGATCTCAGGGGGAAAGCTCTAATTACTCCTGAGAGAAAGAGATGAAAAGGTCGGTAGGTGTAGAATTTACATCTACAGAATGGACTAAATGTGACTGTTTAAGCAAGCCGGTGACCAGAGTTAATCAGGTCAGTGTTCTAGGGGAAAAAAAAGAAAATAAAAAAGAGGGAAAAAAAGGGGGGGAGGGGAGGGTAGCTCTCAAGCAGGGATGGGTGTGGTGTGATCCAATGCGTCAGGTGGGAGTTCTGCCTTGGTCATTGTGGGGAGGAGAGTGGCGGTGCTCCAGTCTCTTCTTGAACCAAGCGCTGCACCTTGTTTTTTTGGGGTATAAACTCCCCGTTTGGGGGGGTGCAGCCACAGTGGGTTGCGCTCTCTAATCCTGACCAGGCCTAACTTCCAAATCCCAGTCTGCACACCCCACTTAGATTTTGCCTTAGATACAGCGTCGCAGGTGATCCCCTCGGGGCAATTCCAAGCCTCTTGCCTAGCCCCAAGGATGGAGCTAGAATCGCTGCTCCCTTCTCCTCCGGGTTGGGTTGGCGAGCATGGGCAGGGGTCTGCCTGCAGGTCGCGCCAGGCCGGCTGGAGATAGGGAAACCAGGTCCCTCTGTGTCTCGTCACCCAAAACACGAACTCACAGGCAAATCCTCCCAGTTATTAAGCTCTTCGCCTTCCCTCTAGAGTTCCAGCCAGCCAGGAGCGTGGAGGCCCCATATGTGCACAGTTCCTCCAGGGTTCTGTGTAGCCAGGAGCACAATGGCACAGTAGGCGCGCAGCTCCTCTAAGGGTCTAGCCAGCCAGGAGCACAAAGAAGTGGTCCGGGAGCACAGCCCCTCCAGGATGAGTTGGGGATCTGGCGCAGAGGGATTTGGCGGTCCTTCTGTGCCCCAGCGGAGGTTTTTCTGTTTCCCAACGACAGGGACTGTGTCTTGAGCTGTTTCAGACTCTCTCTTTTTCCCCCTCTCCCTCCCCACAGAGGGGGATCACACCCGTCCCTGGAGTCTCCGATCCCAGCCCGATTTTATCTTCCTCAGTTCGCACTCATGTTAGAAGGCTTTCTCAGTGGATTCTGCATCCTTTTTCTCCCAATCTCTTGGGTTCTTTAAGGTTTCCTTTGGCTTCAGATCTTTTCCGTGTGAGATATGGGGGCAAGTGCAATGTATGGACCTCCCTACTTCTCCTCCATCTTGCCCTCTCCTTCAAAAATAAATAAACTTAAAAATTAAGAGAAAAAGATCCTAGAGAAAAATCCTTGTGAACATACCACAAAGTATTAATGCTTGAGCTGTAGAATGAAATCCTATAAATTTATATGAAAAAGATAAAGAGTTTAATAAAGATACTTACAGACAATTCAAAGAAAAAAATGGGAAGGAAATGGATCTATCAACTGAGAATTTCCATATGATTGATGTGTAGTTATTCTTTTTTTTTTTTTTAGTGTTTTATTTATTTCTAGGAGAGAGAGAGAGACAGCGTGAGCAGGGGAGGGTCAGAGAGAGAGGGAGTCACAGACTGAAACAGGCTCCAGGCTCTGAGCTGGCAGTCAGCACAGAGCCCGATGCCGGGCTTGAACCCGCGAACCGTGAGATCATGACCTAAGTGAAAGTCGGACGCTTAACCGACTAAGCCACCCAGGCGCCCCAATGTGTAAAAGAATGAATAGGTGGGGTGCCTGGGTGGTTCAGTCGGTTAAATGTCCGACTTTGGCTCAGGTCATGATCTCACGGTTCATGGGTTTAAGTGCCACGTTGGGCTCTGTGCTGACAGCTCAGAGCCTGGAGCCTGCTTCAGATTCTGTCTCTCCCTCTCTCTCTGACCCTCCCCTGCTCTGCTGTTTCTCTCTCTCTCTCCCAGAAATAAAATATTAAAAATTTTTTAAAAAGAATAGGTAATCACATAAAAGAAGGTGGTAGATCTTTATACTGATAGTTAAATTAAAAAGACAATGGAAAATAGTAACCTGATTATAATATCAATTACCAAAACCTAACCAAACAAAAAAAAATTCAAATGAACAAACCTCAAAATTCCTATAAAGAATATGTATGAAGGTATAGAAAAATGTCTAGGAGAACAGTCAACAAGTTGGTTACAGTAATGTATTTCTAGTTTTTTCATTTGTAATTTCACAAACCTAAAATTTTACTGTTTTAAGCTCATGAGTATGAGGAGCAGATGTGTTTGTTAGCCACTTGCTTCTGTTTTCCCACCTGTTCCAGGAGGGTGTCACACTATGTCCTCATCAGGGAAGTATTGTGAAAAGCCGCTCAAAAGAAACTTCTCAAGAGGCAACCCCCATTATCATCACACCAGCCGGCTGAGTGTGTGAGTGCTTCATCTGCTTGCTAGGACTGAGAAATAAAAGTGTTACCTTTCCAGGTTGGAGCAGCTCACTGCAATGCTCACCTTATTACCAACCCACAGGCTCATTGTTCGCACTTCCAGCCAATCGACTTTGCCAAAAATACAAGGAGGTTCACAGGATTTCATTCTCACAGGCAAATGAGTATGTTCCCAGCAAAAACAAGTTTCACAAAGAGGGAGAAGTTTCCCACAAATGAAAAAGTTATTCTTTCAAACATTCCCAAATCGATAAGAATATAAACAGCAAATACAATTTAAGCCACTGACTCACAACAAATAAAACACCTCCTCAGATGTCAGGAATAAAGTCATCATGAAGCTCCTGACAACATTAGTAAATAAAAGATAATCTTGTACTTTGGCCCAAATTGAATGAAGACATTCTTCTAGATATCAATGAGGCATTTACTTCATGAAGAAGAAGTTGCTTTTTCTTTCCAGTCAGCTCCCATCAACAAAAGGAGCAGATACAGTCTGATATTCAGGGCAATAACCTTTTGCCTTCTTAGAGCACAGCAGAATTTACCTAGCATTTGTTACACACCCTCATCTTTGAAACTGAAAATGTCCCTGAGAGGTATAAAGCTTCACAGGAAGAAACTGATTTACCTACCTATGGAGATTTGCCCCAAATCACAAAGCTTGGAAGGACCTAATCAGGAGCTCAAACCCTGGCCTATGACTGTGACTTCATTACCTTCCAGGGCCCCCATTCTGTTGCACAGGAACTGTGCCCTACTTATTTCTTTTGGAGGTCTGGGAGGATACATTGGGAACATAAAGAAGAGGAGAAATAGGACCTGGGGCTATCTTATCTGTGCCTTCAACGTGCTATACACACTAGAGGTTCTCAGGCAGCATGACGCCTCTGCCTGCAGCTGGGACTGAGACTTGCAGTGCCCAGAGTTGTGATGCCTTGCCCACATGCCCTCTGCCATCTGTCTGTGTTCTGGTAATGATCTGGGCCTCTCTGGCACTCAATAGATGCCACCCCAGGTACCAGGAGCTCTCTGATTTTTCTGGTCCCATCAAAGGGACCAGATGCTCAGCATGCTGTAGTGATTAATGCCCCCAGGGAGAAACCCCTGGCTAATGAGGGCTCAGAGTCAGTGAATAAAGGCCTTGCCCCCCACCACCACTGCTGTCCCTTGATGGGACAGTCTTTTTTTTTTCTTTTTTTTTTT
>NW_024081912.1:219582-402646 GCF_003009895.1 Hyaena hyaena | reverse complement strand
GCGTGAGGTGATATCTCAGTGTGGTTTTGATTTGTATTTCCCTGATGAGGAGGGATGCTGAGCATCGTTTCATGTGTCTGTTGGCCATCTGGATGTCCTCTTTGGAGAAGTGTCTGTTCATATCTTCTGCCCATTTCTTCACTGGGTAGTTTGTTTTTCGGGTGTGCAGTTTGGTGAGTTCCTTATAGATTCTGGATATTAACCCTTTATCTGATATGTCATTTGCAACTATCTTTTCCTTGATGGGACAGTCTTGAGGTGTATTCTGCATGCTCCTTAGTGGGTCCTGGTGGAAATGAACCCTGAAGTCCATTACAGCAACCATTCTTTAAAGCATCCTTTATTTGGACAAGTATGCTTTCTCTATTTCACTCCAGCTGCCTGCCATCATCTTCTAAATAAATCATCTGCACCTAAAATCCTGTCTATCAGTGTAGAGTCCTATGCAAAGCTTGAACTCACAAACTGCAAGATCATGACTGAGCTAAAGTTGGATGTTTAACTGATAGCCCCAGGCGCCCTTATCCTTACGTGTTTAAAGCTGTTCTCAGTAGCTTCCTTCTGCTCTCCCTTCTGCTCTGCTCTCCCCCTTCCCTTTGCTCGTCCTGCTCCCCTCCTGTTGTTCCTTCCTCTCTTACTTTCCTCCTTCTTCCCCCAGCATCCCCATCATGCCCACTTTGATGTTTTTGGAGTACTAGTCTTCCCCTCTCATACTGCTAGCCCAGTCTGAAACTAGGTTTGATGTCTGGGGCATTGCTCAGGAGACAAGAAAGGGACATTTTGTTTCCATATGCCATCAGCCCTACATGTCCATCCTCCAGACTTCACTGTAGACATGGGTTGGTACTGTAGTGAGGACAGAATTGGAGAATTTGAGGGTCTCTTGGTCATAGTGTCACCCTATCCCTAATGACTGAAGAGTTGGGGCAATAGAGTATAGTGAAGGATAGTGGGCTACAGGATTCTTGATGTCTGGTCCACAAGGTAGACTTGTTCTGCTCCTGACTGGGCATTCATGGGCCCACATCCTGCCACAAATGCTGCACTGGGAATTTGCCATCTACATGTCTAGATGACAAAGTTGAAGTTTCTGGAAGGACAAAGAATGTCACCACTCCAAGGCTACCTCCGTGTTCAGGCTCCCTACATTTGACCCAAGAGCCCTTCATTTCAGTATCTGCACTTTGCCCAGCAGCCAGAAACAAGGATGACCATCCAGCTGTGAGGGTGTATATAGGCCTGCAGGGTCAGTAGTCTACTGCTAAGCACAGGTAAAGAGGTGAGGTGAAAAGGGGAGGTAAATGTCTCAGTTTTCCCTTTTTTCTGTAGCACATGCTATCATGCTGGGGGCCACCTACTGTGGACAAGGCTGGGATAGACACGTACCAACCACTGTAACACATGTTACAAGAAAAGCCTGAGGACCCAGATGGTCAGGCTGCTCCCAGGCCTCGCTGAGTCACTCAGAAAGATCTCTAGGCAGCACATTCCTGGAGAACCATGCTGTGGACTATTCAAAACACAAAACAAAACAAGCAATTCCTCAAGCAGAGTTGTGCCTGCATGGCTCAAATGTCTTTCCTTTCAATGCCTTCAAAGTCCCAGAAAGAAGGAGGAAGTATTAACAGTGAAGACCTAATTCTGGATGTCAGAAACAAAAGTGGATATAACTTAGCACTGTCTTCTGCCTGGACCTCACCTGCTGTGGCAAACCTGAGCAAAGTATTGTCACAGCCAGCCATTTCTTCCTCCTCTTGGATGGTAGGCCCTATGTTAGTGTTCTGTTCCTAACAGTGCTCTACAATTTGGCTTCTAGAAGAGAAATTATTGGCTAGCTTTGAACTAGGAGAAGTCCAACAAGTGCAGAGGCAGTTTTGGGAGACTGGGGTAGATGCAATACCAATGGAGAGCATCTGGGTGGGAGATATGCTGTTATTATCCCTGGTAATAAGTGTCAGACCAAGCATTTATACTAGGTAGTTGGTCATTTCTATTTTGTAATAGAGGTAGGAGAGTTAGGATCATTGGAGTCAGCCAGTGTGTAAGAGGCAGAGTTGGGACTGTGTGGACCAGAGTTCTGTGGTTGGTCCCAATTTGCTATTAGGCCAAAGAGGGTGTGTATGTGTCTGAGACATTGAGGTGGCTCAGGACTCCTCAGGGGTGGGGCTAGAAGACCAGAAAATGCCCTTGTGAATGAAACATGCTCTGATGCCAGATTGGTCTTCAGGAGAAAATAGAACATCCTTCCAACATCTCCAAGATGAGTTCTAAGCAGTCGACAACATAGCAACAAAAACGACTTGTGTGGAATTATGACCCAGAGGCCCCCCTCCTCCTTCCCATGTTTCTCCAATCAGAGCGGGATGGTCTTTAAAGTGGGGATTTCAGGAGGAATGGAGTATACCTGCAGATCCAGCATGTGATGCCCCACCATACCTTGCTGTAGGGCTCACCCCTGTTAATCCAGGCAGAGTAGCCCGACCATTATTCTAACTGGAGAGAATCTGTGCAGCCGAAGCCACCATGGGAGTGGGTCTCCTACAAGTCAGGGTCAGAGTCCCTGGCAGGATGATGGCCAGTTCTCTCCGGGTACATTATGGACACTAGTGGGATTTCCTGGAATCTTGGGGGGTCTGACTGGCCCTGAGTTTCAGATGCCCATGGAACAGTTTGATGTTTCCACAAATGGAATGTCCCCTTGAGCCTGTGTGTTTGGAGATGCAGCAGATACCTTAACTTCTGTTTCAATCTCCGTGTTGGCATTCCAGTGCCCCCTAGGAGTGAGCACAGTGACTTTATGGGGAATAAGAAGGTGATGAGGGTGTGGGCCTGAAAGCAAATCATTCTTACATCTGTCAAGCCCACTCACTGAGAATCACTCACTGGGTCAAGGTTCAGTTCAAATTACTGGAGACTTGGCTTGATAAAGCTATGGTTTACAAAGTAGCCCTTTATCCTGGTATTTACCCTAGCTTTTTCAATTCAACAGGAAAGACAACCAGAGAAACTTCTGGTTCCAAATACAAGTACAATGAGACAAAGGCAGGAACTGTGACATTGCAGATGGGGTGAGGTCTGGTGCCCCAGGGCCAGGGAAGGTTATCTGAGGAAAGGATGCTGGAATTGGCATTGGAAGGTGAGTCAGAGTTACCTGGGCAGGGATAGTCTTGCAGACAGGGAGACCAGGCTGTGATTCTCCCTTCTATGTGCCTCAACAATGGATCCACAGATCTCTGGGCAAAAGCTGTTGAATGTTCTGTGACAGAATGGACTAGATAGACTTAGGCTTAATTCTGACTTTCAAAAACCTCTGTTCAGTCCTGATAGTCCTTTTGCTCTTGGACACTTTCACACATGCTTCCAGGTGGCACTGGGCTCTGCAGCCTGGCTAACTGTCCTCTTTGGTTAATAATTTTTAGTAATTTTGGCATTATTATTTATGTTTGCTACCTTTTTTCTGATTGTGTTGTGAGGTTATTTCCAATGCTCAAAGTGACTCACTAGTTGTGCACTGAGGTGGAAAATAGTGAGCTGTAGGGGGTCATGAAAGTGGCTGGTGAGTGGACACCTGTGGCCAGTGCCAACACCAGAGAATCTCGGAATGGGATTGTATCTAATGAATAACCTTGCAGGACTCACGATTGTCAGATGATTTACAAATACTAACTTAATTATCCCCCAAACTCTATGTGGTGGGTAATATCACTGTTCATCTTTTATAGATGAAGAAACCAAGGCACAGAGAGTTTAAGAAATGTTCCCAAGTTCTCACATCTCAGAAGTGGTAGAGCTTGGATTTGAAGCAAGGCAACATGTCCCGGTCCAAGCTGTCTCACAGTGTGCAAAGACACCCTGGAAAGAACCATTTGAGGGGAGCATGATCATGGATGCCTGAAAGGATTTCATTGGATAGACATTACCTCTGTCTACATGGCTTTCTTGTCAAAGAGAGACACAAAGCTGGCAAACCTATTGGATTAGTTTTGTTCTTAAATGATTAATAATAATTACAAGGTAGCAGTGCCATCTTGCAAAGAATACAAATAATACAGGAAAGCTAGTCTTGTGAGACAGACACACTTAATTCCAGTCTCTCCCTCTAGACAAAGATTTCCATCTTCCTCAGGATTAGCCTACAGACTTTCTTCTTTGCATTTGGATACAGTAATTGGTACCTCACTGTAGTTTCTTTCCAACTCAATCCCATTGTGGCTGTTTTTCAAGGATTTTTTGAGGTCTCCTCTTCATTTCTTTCCTTCCTTTTCTGTCATTTCTAGGGAGATGATTAGAGGAAGAAGGGACAACTACAGACAAGTTATCTTATCTGCCATCTTCATCCTAGGTGTCCCATTGCTTGGTGTCACACACAATGGCATTTGTCTAAACCAAGCAAGATTACTCAGGTCCAGCTCAATATAGGCTTTTCAGTGCAAGTTAGCAAAGAAGAGAACAGAATAGCACATTTATCATTCAAATCTTTACTCTTTAGCATGATCAATCAGTCAGTCAGCCAATCAGTCAATAAAAGTGCACATCTCATTATTCTGAAGATGCATTAAAGCCAGCCACAAAACTTATGACTAATGAGAAAACAGTTGCAAAATTCTATCATCAAATAGCACTGCTGTGTATCACATGACATCAGTGGTCTAGGATGGGGAAGAGAAAATGCAAACACATATGCATTTTGGTAAATATTCTATATTGCTTTGAAAAGCTCTAGTCAGCTTTTACTTATGGGAGGTGCATATTAGTGTAAAATTACTTGGCACATTTTGTTCCATTTATTACTTAAAACACACATTGAAATTGAAGAAGTTATCTGTGAGCTCTGTTGTCTACTGTAAGCTGCACACCTCAGGATCAGTTCTGAGGGGGCTCCAGCTACTTGTGGAGAAGCAAGGTCATAGCCAGAAAAACAAACAGGGTTTTGATGGGATGGCCAGCCACAGGCTGACTTACAGAGAATGCTGGCTGTCAATGGTAAAACTTAATCTTGATTCTGGATTAAAGGATAATGAGAATTATGTACATTATTATGCTTCAACCATGAGAACACTTCTTTTTGAAGTGTTATGTGAAGAAATGAGCAGCCAGCCAGCTTCTAGTTTGTCCTCAGATCCATCCTCACTCACTCTCTCCCACAGAAAACTACTAGTTTTCTACATGCATTTCCCATGCTCCTTTGATCACCAACTGCTGGTCCAATTGGACAAAGGGAGTGCTGGTGGGAGAGTAGAGGGGTAAGAGGCAGGGAGAAGCCAGGGTATTTCTCATCCTTCCTCGCTGTTTCCTGTGTGGCCCTTAGTGGTGGCTCTATACCCCAAGAACTCTAGATCTAGCCAGTTACCCCTTCAGCAGGAGGTAGACCCACTGTGGCTCTGGCTCCAACCAGGAACCCTGGTATCTGTGCCCTGGTCACATCACCAGCTTTCTGTGTCTCTCAGCCCCATGAATAATAACGGTTTCCTTGTGTGGCCAAATCTCTAGGATTCTTCACTATTCAACACTTGGCTTGTCATCTCTACCATATTCATCTAAACAAATTCCTTCACTGCAACATTCAAAAACTTTCCCTTTTCATGGCAGCCTTTCACTGACACAGGCAATGGTGACACATTTATGGTTTTTATTCTGAAGTGGGTAGTCCTCAAGGTACTCACATGGTAAAAATTGAGATGATGAAAGTTTAAAAAAATTCTTCGCAGCATATAATGCCAGTAAGGATGCCTTTATTTTTTCAAGTAACTTGCTTCAGTTTTTTGAGTGTCTGAAAACCAATGCTTTATGGCTGAATTATGCAGAAATTTAGTATTAAGGATAAGAATTTCTTAAGAAGACAATATGGCTTAAAAACCAAGATTATAAGTCTTTTCTACGATCAGAAAATCTCTTCTTTTACTGGAGAAATAAGTTGCTATATAAAAATATTGCAAGAGAGAATAAGGAAACACTCCCCCAGGATAAATATGATCAAAGAGTAGATTAGAATGCATTTGCTGTCCTCTTCCAAAGTGAAACACTCTTGTGTCCATCTTTAAATGTGAAATGTTTCTTACTTTTTGAGTCTACCTGAACACTCAAAATAGACTTAGTACAGAATCTTTCCAAATTTCTGGTCCATACTTATGCTGAAAGATTAGTATTTGTGGCAGACCCAGACACTTTCAATTGTCTAGAAATGTTTTCTAATTTAATAAAAGTAATGAGTAATAATTTGATTTGGGATTTGATCTTTGACTCAAATTATCCATCGTTAAACTGAATATTTATGCCTTTGTTAAATAATACAAATAATATCATTTTGCTTAGGTGCAATAATGGTTTTAATTGATTGTAAACCAATATGTTTAATGTTTTTAAATCATGACCTATCTTTAATAGGTCAATAGAATTGTTTTGAAAGACCCTGTTGGCTATAGCATGAAGATTCTACTGTAAGAGGATAAAAGTAGAATCAGAGAGAAGGTGGGAGTTACATCAGTTAAGAAGCCCGTAAGAAAGATCCATTAGCCAAACCAAATTGGAATCCGGGATGCAAATGGGGATGGCACTCTCAAGTTGGCCTCCTGAGAATGAGCAGATGTAGAAGAGTTTATCTAGAGGTTCAAACAGAAGATCTCTGCACAGAAGACTACAGATCTGGCCTTGGAACAAAAGAACTTGAAAGATATTTAGGAGGGTTAACAAGTACAAAGGCAAAGAAGGAATCTTAGGTTAACTTTCAAGTTTCTCCCATGGATAGATGGCAACACCATATATTGAGACTGGAAAGACCTGATGAAGTTTTGGGGTAATGATGGGGTGGTTAGAGCTGACAGCCAAGAAAGAACTCTTGAAGACATCTTTGGTGTAAAAAAAAAAAAAAAAAAAAAAAAAAAAAAAAAAAAAAAAAAAAAAAAAAAAAAAAAAAAAAAAAAAAAAAGATGATTTTATTAAAGCATGGGGACAGGGCCCATGCGCAGGAAGAGCTGCATGGGGTCATAATGGGTAACTCTCTCACGTTGGGAGGGAGTCAGAAGTAGAGTAAGTCTCTAAGGAATTTTGGAAATAAGGTTTCTAGGACCTTGAGGGGCTAGCTGTTGCTAGGGAAACACCATTTGTTACCATTTAATAAAACTTCAGTCATGAGATCCTTCAGCTGTATATTTGGGGGGGTATAAGTTTGGAGTATGATTGCTAGCACATATCTTGGGACAGTTGAGATAAAGGAAGTAAACCTACAGGATCCTTGAGGTTGGGATAATGTTAAGCTGAAGTTCTCTTTTGCCTCTAGCAAAGTGTTATCCAGGCAGCTGAGCTCCTGGAAAGAGGTCACTCTGCTGATTTTAAGGACTTGTCAATGGGCTGTAGGCAGTTAAGGGAATTTAATTTTTCATTTGCCTTAGTTTCCCACATTACCATGGCAAGCACTTAAACCTCTTCCCTTTGTTCTTGTGTAGCCAGGAGTGTCTGAGAAATATCACATATATTCCACCTGGGTGGGTGTAGGGGGCAGTGGAAGGGTGCCAGCCTGTATGGCTTCAGTTTGCCCCATGCTCCCCCATCACACCATCACACCTACTAATGCCATGAACTTTTTAAACATTCATTACATTATTCTCAGGGGGAAAATGAAGTAGATATTATTTTCTTTATTTTATATATGGGGAAACTGAAGTTGAGATAAATTAACTCACCAAAGTCAAAACAGCTGAATAGCGGTGGAGTCAACATTACAACCGTTTATCCTAGAATCCCAAAGCAGTGCTTTTAAATCATCTTGATTCTACCTCCCTAGCAATATTAGTGGAGAAAAGAATGGGCTAATATTTTAGTTAGTTAAAACATAAGGCTTCATGAAAGTCCCAAGTTGAAGGATTCATATGAGCCTTCTGAAGCTAGAGCCAAGATTGAATGCAATGCCAAGAGAAGGTCTGAGGGTGAGTGACTTTAGCACCAACGTTGACAGCCTTGCTGGCTGTGGAAATGACTGCACAAAGTGGCTCACCACTGTCAGATTTGTGGGATTCCACCTTGTGAGAATGTGGAATTAGATGCTGAGAAACAAGACTGCAAAACTTTACCTGTTTCTAGAACTTCCTACAATTTGCTCTGGTCTCTGTGACCACCTTGATTAAAGACCCCACATTTGTCTGAATTGCTCCATAATAAAGCCCAAGTGAGTTGAACTGTCTTTCAGCCCCTCTGGGATATACTCCCAACCTGCATTCCCAGCTTGACTTTCCATCATTCCTTTTGCTCCATGACATTCCCATCACACCAACTGTGGCCTTCCCTGAACCTTGCACATTCTTTCACCTCTAAGCCTCAATTCTCTAACCCTCCACCTCACTTAGTTCTTCCCTCTGGAATGCCTCTCGTCCCATTCCCAAATTTATATCCTGTTGACAAGCATTCCCTTAGTCTCTCAGCTGAATTTATTTCCTTCTCATTTACCAAAAGCAATTGTCTAGGACCAGTGCTGTTGGCAAATGTCTGGCAATCAGTTCTCCAGATGGAAGGGAGGTAGAACAGATGATTTGTGGAATTTGCCAATTACTGTGGTATAAATACTTTCACCATGGCCAATTTCAAGCTACCAGCAGTTTAATAATGGGCTTACAGAATTTCTGAGAGCTTAACAGTTGTGATGAGGTCTTGGGGTAATGGTGGGGTCTGGAGCCAATGGCCAAGAAAGAATTCTTTAAGACATCTTTGCTGCAAAAATGTTATTTTATTAAAGCACAGGGAGAGGACCTGTGGGCAAAAAGATGTGCACTGGTGTTGTGAAGAGTGGTTCCTTATACACTATGAAGTTGGGGGAGATAAAGTCAAAAGAGAGGTCTCCAGAGGGACTTTGATATGGTAAAGAGGACTCAGAAGATACCTGAGGCCTTGTTATGGTCAAACCAAGGTTGTTTTTCCATCTGGCAAAGCATTAACATTAAGACAGTAGGGAGTTCCTGGAGAAACATTTTACCCTGACTGCCTCAAGTATTTGCAAATAGGCTGCAGGCTATAAGGAAATGTAATTTTACCTGCCATTCCCTACTTGTCTTTGTTCCCATAACACTATGGGAGCATGATGTTGGGGCTCCATGAAAATGAGTCTATAGGTTTCTGGAGATTAAGCTATTGATAAGATTGCCTTTTTCTTGTAATTTATTAAGATGTTTGTAAACATGGAGACCCATGTCCTGTATGGCTGTCCAAATGGCTATTAGTTGGCCATTTGTTTTCTTTTCTTTCCTTTGTCTTTGGGCAGCCAAGAGTGCCTGAGGAATATCACACACATCCCACCCTGTTGGGGGGGGGGTATGGGGGGGAGATTGGGAGGTGCTCTAGCTTTCACTTTGTCCTCGGCCCTCCCCATGCTCCCTCATCAGTTGGCTCTTACTAAACCTCAGCTCATAACTCCCTGAGACTCACCCCTAGAAATTTAACTCCTATGGGGTTGGCTAACACAGGGCTTTTACAAAGCCTCCAGTTGGTTCGAGCATGCCACCATGGTAACAACCTCTGCATTTAACAGTCCAAACTGTGTAATAATATCTGGGAGCTTTAGACTCTTCCAGTCTAATACACACTCCTAGAGATTCTGATTTAACTGATCTCAAGGGCCTGAGTGTGGATATTTCCAAAGCTTCCAGGTAATGCTCAGCTATGCCCAGGGTAGTGAGTAGATGGCACTGTAAATTCCCTTTACCTATTACTAGTGCTTCCTTTTCTTTGTAGTTGGCTATGCACAGGGCTCATCTTCCCTGTGAGATTATAAACACCTGAAGCATGTGCCCTTGAGTGTTTCAGAAATGAAGTAAATATCACATTAAGAGTATTTTAAAATGAGTCACATTGGACACACAAAGCACCCTGTTCACATTTGCTGAATGCATGCAGTAGAAGAGATCTTATCCACCTGTCCACATGGCCTTCTTACAGATCCCAGAGAAACTGACACCAACTCAAGAGCTCCCCTGCAAAAACCCCTTTCTGCTCTATGCCAATCCCATACTTTTTCTGCTCTATGCTAATCCCCTACTGTCCATGACTGCCTTTGCCCTGCAGCACTTACTGTCTTTGTAAGTGGGCACAAATGTCACCTGATGAAGCCTTCAGAACACAGGGCGTCCTGCCTCCTAACTGTCAGGGATGAAGCTCATTGACTCTGACTTCCCTGCTCTTGAAATTCACCCCACAGTTTGCCCCCAACTAAATCAAGCTGCAAGACAGCTTTACCAGGTAAGTCGCTGGTTGTCAATGCTGTTCCTGCTAATGTGTGCAAACTGCTCAGAGGAACCTGGAGACGATGTGGACCTGCAGGCAACTCAGGGACATGTAGTTCTCACCTTCAGTGTAATCAGTTGGGGGCTTACAGGGGGTCTAAGCTGGAGCCAAAAACAGGGGTGGTATTCATTTTCCTGGGAACCTGACATGACAGAAATGGGGAATTGCTCAAGATATTTGAAACTGATACTGCAATTCTTTAATTGAGGAGCTTTGACTCTTGAGCAGTAATAATGCATTCTCTGTTCTAGTGTATTCATTTTATTTATTAGCTGCTCTTCCCACCACCACACTGTGCAAATGTTTCTCCCCCTCTTCCTCTTCAGTTTTGTAACTCTTTGGGTCTGTTTAAAATCCAAGTGGGGATAGGGAGGTTTCAGTTGCCCTTGTCAGAATCCATATAACTTTTCCCAAAGGACATTTCTCAGAGGCTCTGAAGGGAAGAGAACAGTGTTTCTTGATCACTAAGCAATATCTATGTTTTAATTTCACTTGCACAACAATGCTGTGAGTTAGATGCTTTTTTCCTCATTTGATTAGAAAGAAAACAAAGGCCCTAAAAATAACATAAGTGTCAGAGCAGATTTGCACTCAGGTTTCTCTGGCTTTGGGCCTCTTTGCCATATATCAGTGCTTGACAAAAAAATGGTGTAGGTGATCTGATGGCCTGGAGTAGTCATTTGTCAATTTCTCAAAGTGTAGTCCTTGAGCATGTATCACAGCCACCTACCTTGTTTATGTTAGAAGCATGCAGATTCCTGGGCCTCACCCTGGCTTTATGCTCAGTATTTCTAACAAGCAGTCCCTTCCTTATTTTTTTCTGAACATTGTGCTTTTAAAGCTACTGGCTTAGAGGATATTTGTGAGAAAAATCTTCCCTGAAAGTTACCAAAATTGAATAGATCTCACAATGAGATTCATTTTGGGAGTTAAACCAAAGTGAATGTATCCTCTGAGCTATTCAAAAAATCATGTTTGTTTAGAATTGAACTGAATGCAATTTCAAAAATCTAATCATGAGCAACTAGTGCAGTCTTGTGTCTGTTGCTATGAAATCCAATGAGCTTGGAAAATAAAAAGAAGGGAAAAGGGGACTCAACTCTTCCCCTGGGTCTTATTTAAAAAAAGGAGGTGCAGGGGGCAGGGGATGGCCTCTGTACCACAGAGTTGCTTCCAAAAATCCTCCAAGTGGAGGAGTAAGTGAAGGAGTTATATTGTTATTTTAAAAGTTTTGTCAATCAACAGCTATGGTTTGAGAATATGTTCCATCAAACAGCTTTTTGGTGCTGGGGACTCTCTTTGAAACCAAGAATTCCTTTTTGATTTTGAGATTAAGAAGCTAAATTTAATATCTGGAAAACTCTGTTTAAAGAATAGATTGTTCAGTCCTATTTCCAAAGACATTTATGGATTGCTAATGAAAACTCAAACATCATGGTGGTGCAGTCTCACAATAACTATGTGCCATCAGAAAGGTAATTGAATGGGTTATCATCCAAAGACAGGTTAGAAATATGCTGAAATATCTTTGTATGTGATAGGCCAAGAAGGCCTTCCCCCACCCTGGAGTAGGTAGGGTTGATAGGAAATAGAAATACTTTGATGGGAGAATGGAGAAGGGGACATCCAGGATAGCTCTCCTACTGGTGCATTTCAAGAAGAAATATGGACTCTTTATGGGAAAATTTTACTAGAAATGTGACTGGAGAAGAGATATGAGGTTGTAGGAAAAAGTCTGTGAGCACCTGGGAAGATGGTAGACTAATGTCTCAAGTACTATCTTCCCCATCCAGGAAAAGAAGGATGGGAAGAGGAATAGGGGTTATATACAGGAGAAGTACATGCCCAGGCAGTTAGTCCTATGTCTATATGACCCTGAGGAGACTGGCTGGCATTAGCAGTAGCTGTTTCTAATGTAGTCAAGCCTATTCTTCTGAGAAAGTCTGGTCCTTCACTCCTCAAGGCCAGTAGTTTGAAAATCTCAAGGGAAGTACGTAAGTTCTGCTACAGACCAAGGGACTTTGGTCAGCAAGCAAGGAGTACATAAGCTTGAATCAAGTTAACCTTTCAGACCTGTTGGAGTACTGTTAAGTATCCATTTGTGTGCATTACCAAAAGTAGGTGAGGGATCTTGTGAGAAGTTCCTCGAGATTTTATTTTCCTAGATGCATTTCTCTGAGGTCAGGCAGCCTCCTCCCAGAATTATACAAGGAACTTGAATTCCTCTCTTCTTTCTGTTGCTTCCAAGGCACTCTGTTTCTTCCATAAAATTTCTCTCTCTCTCCACCTCTTTCACCAGCCTTGAGAAATCCTCCATGAATATACACAAAAGTCAGCTTTTGGATACAAAAGCCAGGAAATCTCTCAGGATCAGCTCTCTCTGTCTGTGCTGACTTCCTCTCCTGAGGAAGAGAGCCAGAGTCTGCTGCATGCTTGAATGGTTGGGTACATTAAGGAAGGAGAAAAATCCTTCAAGTACCAAAAAAGATTATGAAGCCCGATAAAATAGAAACCACAAAAGCTGAATAGTCCTAGTCCTTGGGAAACAAGAATTGGGGACCCCACACAGGCTCAGAGATCCATCTTTAGCTATTCCCAGCTTTTGTCTTTCCCTGGAGCTGATTGTCTGTTTTACCTAAACCTATATATTCTGACTGTACATCTTACCAGGAAAAAAACAATAGGGAGAAAGAAAGAATCACATAATACTCTTAGGTATCTTCTGAAAACATTTTCAGGCACCTACATAAGCAATTTCTTAAAAATAGTTGGGCCCATTTTTATTGCTAATCTTGCTACTCTCCATATGGGCCACCCACTCCACCACCATGGATAGGGCCTACTGACTCTCTGATGAATAAACCATGCCAGGGCTCTGGGTTCCTGCGACTCCTATCTGCTGGGGCTGGGAAGGCTGCCCTTGTATGCTGAAGTACCGATGAAGTGGCCTGGATATTGGCTTGAGTGCCTTAATGATGTAGTGGCTATGTGGGACTGAGAAAAATTTATATCTGACAGCATAGGACACTGGTAGGCAGTAATAGATACGTGGTACCTCCTACAGAGTAATTTATGTTTTCATTTTTGATTTGGATATGCTCTTCCCTGCCAGATTTCTGTGTGATTTACAAACTGAAGGGTGTTTATTATTCTTCTTAAGTTAGATTGCTTGGCTGTTTTCATGCAGATGCTGTGGCAATTAGGTAGGGCTGGGACAAGATAGAGTGTTTCTGATAGTCTAGTTAATATAAAGGAATGAAGAATCTGTACTTTGGAAGATAAAACAGAGTGAAAAATATTTATTGTGGATTTTTGGTAATGGTTCCAGAGCATGGTTTGAGCATCTGTGAGGGGACTCAATTTTGACCTATAATTTGAATGAAAGTAAGGTGAACCTGCCTTCCCCAGCTAGTCAGCTGCCAAAATGTCTGTCAAATGACACTTCATTGAGTTTAGTGTGCACTGCTTTGTAGGCTCAGAAATTTGATCTTATTAGCAAATAGCGTGTTAACCTGCCTCTCAGGAATAAATCCACATTTGCCAAGTTCACAAGTTACAGATGTATAAATAAGGATACTACTGGAGAAACTGTAATTTAAAAATGTATTCCTCAGGTTGACCAGAGAGCTCACCCTGACATCCCTAGCACACTCAATTGCTACAGATAAAATAGAACAAAATCAGTATGTGAAGATTTTTGGGGGGTATTGAATCAGAATAAAAGATTAGATTATTTAAGCAGAACCAATAACCAGAGTCCTTTTATAGGTCTTGGGCTTTTCATAGATGGACACTTTCAACATTTCTTCTGTGGCTCTTGATTCAGTGTTTACATATTTTCTACTGACCAACTCTTTCCTCTCTTTACTGATTAAGACATCTTACTTAAATCTTTATTAATATCTTAAGGCAAATTTTTCACTGATATGGGGTCAATATATCTTGTCATCTCTTTATGGATGTTGCATTCGTCTCTGAGCATTATCCATTATGTGCTGGTTTTACACATTGACTCTCAGAGGGAAATCTTACTTCTCTTATCTAAATACATAGAAAGTTCCATCACTATCACCTCCAAGAGACACTCACATCTGTAACAGTATCTGAGGTTGACATTTCTCCGTTCTCTGCCCCAACTCTTCCTCAGGTATTCCACATCCCTGGGTACATCCGCATGGACATCTCTCCTTGACCCATCCAGATGTCATCTTCCTCCCACTCCTTGGGACTATATTCTTTTGCTCACCTCTGTCAAAGAGTATTGGCAAGGGATGCCAGTTGGCAATGGATGACACACTCAAGTCTATCATATTCAGGAAAACTGTGCAGGGTACTTAAAAATCCATCAGTCATGTGCTTTATCACCCACAAGACTTAATGATTACTAAGCAGTTACTTCATTCCAGGCCCTATGCTAAGTAGTTTACATGAATTATTTAATTTAAGCCTTGCGACTATCCCATGAAAGGGAAACTTTTTAATTGTACTCTTTACTCTTTACATTTTAAGCTTCAGTGGGACCAATCCGCTTGCCCAAATTCAAACAGTATGTAACACAGAAAATCCCTGACTTGGATCCATTGGGCTGAAAGTTGGAATTATTTACCACATGGTGGCCACATCTTTGTATGGGATCTTCCTGTTGATCTTCAGGTCCTTGTTGTTGCCTCAGCTAAACTGCTTTAGAGATGGTTTAGTTTTCCTCAACACTACAGGTGAAGCCAGGTATTCTGACATATAAAATGTAGATAACATGGGATCTCCAAAGCCCACAGCAGACATGTGAAGAACTCATATTATAGTGAATAATAGATGCCAGCAATTCTGCTCAGGATCATGTATACATAGAACTAACTGCCCAAGCACCTGCTTCTCCTGCACATAGCCCCCATCCTTTTTCTTCTTTTCTTTTTAAAAAAATTTTAAAAATATTTTTATTTATTTTTGAAAGACAAAGAGACAGAGTACAAGGAAAGGAGGGGCAGAGAGAGAGGGAGACATAGAATCCAAAGCAGGGTCCAGGCTCTGAGCTGACAGCATGGAGCCTGATGCAAGGCTTGAACCCACAAACCGTGAGATTATGAAGTGAGCTGAAGTCGGTCGCTTAACCAACTGAGCAACCCAGGCACCCTAACCCCCATCCCTTTCTTATGTCTTCCTCTTCTGCTGGATGGGGAAGATGGTCCTTGAGATATCAGTCCACCATCTTCCCAGGTTACCAGCTTCCTGAATAAATCAATGTTTCCTTTCCTAGAATGATTTGTCTCTCAAGTATAGATTATCAAGCAGCAAGCAGCTGAACCTGAGTTTTGAACTAGTTCTCTATTGGTAACAGATAACAAAGACAAGGATAAAGGACTTTAAGTGGAAACCTGAATAGATAGGTAATCAATACCCAAGAACCTCTTCCTACACATGGATCCCTTCCAGCCATTCATAACTCATGACCCTAGATGCATGGCACATTCCTATTGATATTCCAAGATTAAATGAAGTATATATTCTGCTAAAGCAGTAGGATAAGACCTTGGAGAGTGCAGAATGATATCCCCCTTACCTAAACCTAAGAGTTCATATTTCTTAGGTCAAGGAAAGAACAATTCTTTCTGGTTTCTTTCTTTGACAGGTGGGGAGGGATTGGGAAGAATGCCAAGAGGGACTCACTTGAGTGGTTGTCAGGAACAATATCCAGATGCAGCGATGGGGTTCCCACTATAGAAAGTTATGAGGTATGTAGCCAGAGACCTAGAGAGGTTTGAGAAATAGTATTATATAATTTTATCCCAGATGATTCAATGAAGAGATTTTAATAAAGAATCATTTATAGGTGAGGAGCACAACAATTGGACAAAACCAGACATGGTGAAAATATCTGGAACTAGCAGCAGCAGGAGGCTGTGCTGTCCTTGGTGCCATATACATAGAAGGGTGAAGATAGTAAAGATGTAAGCTATGGAGAAAGGTTGTCTCATAGGAGCTGTTGTTGCAGATGCAGATAGCAGTTTCCACCTGAAGAAGTTGCTAGAACAAAGAGGTATTAGGAACAAATACCCAATTCCTCACTAGTCCTAACCTCCCATCTCCTGCTGCTGTTTTCTATTGGTTGAACGCAATCAGAAACCCACCAGCCTTATGGTCTCCTGCTATTGGCTTCATTTAAGCAAGGCAGAAAAGGTGGGGGAATAAGCTTGGGATGGAAACAAAGCACAATAGAGGCAAGTGCTAAAGTCTAAGGCAAGATGTGCAGTCTAAGTCAAAATCTTCTGTTCCTATGGGTAGTTCAGGAAGAGGAGCCAAACTATGGAACAAAAATGGTATTCTATGGAGCAGGAGAGAAGATGGACAAGAAGGACATCTGGAGAACTTTGAGGATTTCAGAGTTATAATTCTGGATTGGGTTTGTTGGATGTCATTTTGCTTGTGCAATGAAATCAGGGTATTATCAGGGAGGTTGAACATTCAGTTTCTCTTACATGTTACATTCAGAATAGTTGTATCAGTGGCTGCTGAACAAGCCACTCATGTGACAAGGAGTCAAAGACCTACAGCCTTCATCTTTGTTCTCAGCTGAGAGGGGTTGCCGCATGGCCCAGACTTCAGATTTTCTTTGCATTTTTAAATTGAGGTGTAGTTGACATATTACACTATATTAGTTTCAGGTGTACAATTCAATATTTGTGTATATTGTAAAGTGATCACCGCAATAACGTTAGTAACATTTGTCACTATACATACTTACAGAATTTAGTGTGTATGATAAGAACATTTAATATCTACTCCCTTAGCTCTGAACTTTCCTTTCTGAAAGTGGGAATGGAACAACTAATCTCCAGGAAGTCTTTATAATGCAAGTAATGTCTAGTCCAAAAGATATTTTAGCCACAAAAAAATTGTAATCTATAAAGCAATTCAGTGACAAACAAAAACAGTTTAGTTCTGACCGGACCTTTATTACCCCAAAAATATCAAATTTTATTGAAGCAAGTAAAAGAGTGAGAGATTCAGCACAAGAGAGTATGAGCACTAGTATGAGAATGGTTCAGCCCCCAACTAGAGGCACTTCGGGTCCCTGCTCTGACCCTCATTCATGCAGTGAGGAGCTGAGAAGCCAAGGAAACATACCTATTTGGAGCTCCTTCCCCACCAAACACACACCTCTCCCTTTATCTTTCTAGCAGGCTCATTGGCCTTCTTATTCCAACACTAAGTATTCCAAGGTGCTCAGATGAATGTGCAGGACTATCTATCACCTAGCCTCAGAAATACCAAAACATATGTCCACCACATTCTATTGGTAAAGAAAGCCACTAGGTTCAACTCAGATTCAAGGGGAAGGGAGGAGGTCCTATCTCTCAAAAGGGGAAAGGTATGCATATACTGGGAGGGGATAGCTTAATGGTTCACCCCTGAGGCAAGCTACCATTTCAGGGCTCCAGAATTTAGAGTTTAGAACCAGAAAAGTCTGGATTCAACCCTAGGCTCCTTCACTTACCTTTGGGACTTGAGGCAAGCTATACAATTCCCATAAAACGTTTCATCATGAATAAACCAAAAGTGATACTACTACGTCTTTCAAAGGGTTGTTGACAAGGCTTCCTGTATATTTAACTGTTTAATGTTGAAGATGTCCAGCTGGTGGGCTTGTGTGCCAGATCCTGTGAGAGGAGAGGGCATTGCTTTATGCACTGCAGTGTGGACCAGTTATGGTTGGGAGTTCTAAGACAGGTGCTAGGCTCAACCCTGACCCCATTGTTTGAGAGTGTTAATTGCTCTGTGGCTTAGTTTTCTCATCTGTAAAATGCACATAATAATGGTGTTGGCTTTCCCTAGAGGAGAAAGCAGGAAACAACCTCCTTGACCTCCACCGCAGCAACTTCTTACTTGACACATCCCCAAAAGCAAGGGAATCAAGAGCAAAAATAAACTGTTGGGACCTCATCAAAATTAAAAGCTTCTGCACAGCCAAGGAAACAACCCAGAAAATTAATAGGCAACCAACGGAATGGGAAAAGATAGTTGCAAATGACATATCAGATAAAGGGTTAATATCCAGAATCTATAAGGAACTCACCAAACTTCACGCCCGAAAAACAAACAACCCAGTGAAGAAATGGGCAGAAGACATGAACAGACACTTCTCCAAAGAGGACATCCAGATGGCCAACAGACACATGAAACGATGCTCAGCATCCCTCCTCATCAGGGAAATACAAATCAAAACCACACTGAGATACCACCTCACGCCAGTCAGAGTGGCTAAAATGAGCAAATCAGAGAACTCGAGATGCTGGCGAGGATGTGGAGAAACGGGCACCCTCCTACACTGTTGGTGGGAATGTAAACTGGTACAGCCCCTCTGGAAAACAGTGTGGAGGTTCCTCAGGAAACTAACAATAGAACTCCCTTATGACCCAGCAATAGCACTGCTAGGAATTTACCCAAGGGATACAGAAATGCTGACGCATAGGAGCACATGTACCCCAATGTTCATAGCAGCACTCTCCACAATAGCTAAAACATGGAAGGAGCCTAAGTGTCCATCAACAGATGAATGGATCAAGAAGATGTGGTTTATCTATACCATGGAATACTACATGGCAATGAGAAACAACGAAATCTGGCCATGTGTAGCAACATGGATGGACCTTGAGGGGGTTATGCTGAGCGAAATAAGTCAGGCAGAGAAGGACAAATATCATATGTTTGCACGTATAGGAGAATTAGGAGGAACTTGACGGAGGAATGAGGGGGAGAAGAAGGGCGGAAATGGTGGGGGAAAGGGAGAGAGGCAAACCATGAGAGACTCTTGAATGCTGACAAAAACTGAGGACTGATGGGTGTGGGGGGGAAGGGGGGATGGGCATGGAGGAGGGCACTTTGGGGATGAGCACTGAGTGTTATGTAGAAACTAATTTGACAATAAACTATTTGTAAAAAAAAATAAAAAATAAATAAATAAATAAATAAACATTTAAAAAAAATAATGGTGTTGGCTTCATAGGAACTTTGTGAGGAGTCAATGCAATAAAGTCTACTTTTTGCATTGCTAGAATATCATGGCTGCCCAACATATTTCAGTACCTGTTATTATTCATAAGAATTGTCTCTATGCAACAAAAATGCAAGATAGGTATTTTCTCTCCTTGTTGTGTACATGAGGAAACTGAGGCTCATGGAGAAAAGAAAAGTAACTCCCCCGGGTCATGATGCCAGTAAGTTATGAAGTCAAACTCATGTCATGACAACAAGAAAAAAATGAGAGAGAATGTGTGATTTGGGAGCAAAACATAATAGGAGTAAGTGGGTGAAAGAAAGATAGGAGAGTGTGGAAAGAGATGAGGAGGGAAGCAAATGAGTCTTGGAGAATGTTGGTAGGCTGTGTAAGGTGCTGAGAAGGATGTGGGCACAATTAAGAGACATGGCTAAAAATTTCAGGGGTTCATGAGAGAGAAAGGTTACAGACCTGAAAGTGAGGTCACAGAGTAGAAAGAGAAAAAAATGGAAGGAGATTGTAGAAATAGTGCTAGGAAAGTCAGAGAGGCAGAGAAAATCGGAGAAGTATTCATGATGCAGTGTTTCTGTAAAACAGATATTTGGCATGGACTCTGTATGGAAGTGCATCCAATTGTAACTCCTATATTAAGTTAAAATTCATTCACTTACAATTGTTACCGTTTGGGGATGAATATCATTTCTTTGTAGGACTTAAGTAGTAAAGACCTGGGCTTTCCAGGAAATAATTAGAACAATAATAAAAATTTGAGAAAGGTCATGCACTAAGATTGACTCAGAATTGGAATGCTAATGTGGGATCAGATGGCGCCACAGTTGGGATGTGACTTCAGCCTCATCTGTTTATCTGTCTGCTTGTGAGGCAGCTGGCAGCACAAGGGGCTGTGAGCTCAGGGCACTCGCCTGAGGAGACACTAAGGGGAACTGACAAACACAAACAAGACTGAGTGTGTCTTCAGATTCCCAGAAAGATAGATATATTTCCTGTGGGGACAGGGAATTACCAACTCAAATATACATACACAAACAGACATATATTCAAGGAATGCCTTATGCCCAAATTATGGACTGAAAGTTATTAAGATAAAGACAAGCTTCAATAAAATCAAAGTGTTTTTGCTCTGCAAAAGAATTTTTTGAGGGTATTAGAAGACAAGCTAATGACTGGGGAAACATATTTAAAAACCACATATCTAACAAGGATCTTGTGTCTAGAATATAAGTTTCAAAACTCAATTGTAAAAAACCCCAAGCAATCCATTTTAGAAATGAGCAAAAGATACAAAGACACATTTCACCAGAGATAGCATACAGTTATCAAATAAGCCTGTGAGGAGATGTTTAACATCACTAGCTATAGGCAGAGGCAAATTAAAACCATGGGAATATATCACTACACACCTATTAGAAAACTGCAAAAAAAAAAAAAAATCCTGCCAATATTAAATGCTGTTTTAGATATATAGAAACTCGATTATTCATATATTGCTGGTGGGAATGTAAAGTGGTAAATACTCTTAGTTTGGCAGTTTTTCTAAAAAAAAACATTAGACATACCTTTATCATGTAACTCATCAATTGCAGTCCTAGGCATCTATCCTACAGAGTTGAAAACTTCCATCAACACAAAAATCCACACATAATTCTTTTTCAGCAGCTTTATTTGTAATAGCCAAAACTAGAATATAACCAAACTATCCCTAATAGATGATGGTTAAATAAATTGTGGTACATCCACACCGTGGACTACAACTCAGCAATAACAAGAAAAAATGACACATGCAGCATCTTGAATTAATTTCTAGAGAATCACATTGAATAATAAAAGCCAATATCGAAAGTTTACATGCTATATAATTCCACTTAGATAACATTCTCAAAATGACAAAAGTATAGAGATAGAAAATGGGTTGTGTTTGCCAGGAGTTAGGGATGGTGGAGGTGAGGGGTAGTTATGATTATAAAGGGGTAACACAACTGTCTACTATTTCTGGAGGAAATGACTCAATTTGAAACAGATTGGGGGAAGTTCAAACCAAAGGACATTTTCAAAATCATTGAGAACTTTTGTGGTAAGAAAATTAAGAGGAAGCTCCAAGACAGCAACAATCTGATCTTTAGACCAGTTAATTTACCAGAAAGAACCAGGGGAAAAGAACCGTCCTACAGTCTGAATCAACTTCAATGCCTGGCTGCTAAAAAGATCTCTACAAAGGGCCATAAATTTAATTGTCTTTTACTTTTTAACAAGGGCATTCTAAAAAACAATAGGGCAAGGCAGAAATCAGTGGAGCCTAATAGTCAAGTGTGATAGATACCAACAGAGTCCACTGACATCCATGACTATGTGTACATCTGAGGCTGTGTCTTCTGAAGACTGAGTTCACAAGTTTCACACTGTTCCAACTATTTTATTAAAATAGTTAAGCCAAGTCATTAAAACAATAAATAGCAAAACAACAACAACAAGCCTTGCTAGGTAGAAGGAGGGGTCACTATACAGAATTGTTGCAATTTATTATCTAAGATGTCCAATTTTCAACAACAACAACAACAACATAAACAACAACAAAACAAGAGACTTATGGGGCTCCTGGGTGGCTTAGTCGGTTAAGCGACCGACTTTCGCTTAGGTCATGGTCTTGCGGTTCGTGGGTTCGAGCCCCGCGTCGGGCTCTGTGCTGACTGCCAGCTCAGAGCCTGGAGCCTGTTTCGGTCTGTGATTCCCTCTCTCTCTGACCCTCCCCTGCTCACACTGTCTCTCTCTCTCTCTCCTAGAAATAAATAAAAATATTTAAAAAAAAACAACAACAACAAGAGACTTAGAAGGTACACACCATACATCAGGGAAGAAAATAAGCAACACAAACTGCCTGTGAGGATAAGCAGATGTTGTATTTAACAGAAAAACATTTATTTTCTTTTTTAATGTTTATTTTACATATTTGAGGATGGGGGGAGGTAGAGAGAGAGGAGAAAGAGAATCTCAAGCAGGCTCCACACTGTCAGTGCAAGCCTGACACACTGCTTGATCTCAAGAACTGTGAGATCATTACCTGAGCCATAAGAATTGGACACAACCAATCGAGCCACTCAGGGGCCCCTATTTCTTTTCTTTTTTTAAAAAATATAGTTTATTGTCAAGTTGGCTAACATACACTGTATACCGTATGCTCTTGGTTTGGGGGGTAGATTTCCATGGTTCATCATTTACATACAATACCCAATGCTCATCCCAACAAGTGCCCTCAATGCCCATCACCCATTTTCCCCTCTCCCCTCCATCAACCCTCAGTCTGTTCTCTGTATTTAAGAGTCTCTTATGGTATGCCTCCCTCCCTCTGTGTTTCTAACTATTTCCCCCATTCCCTTCCCCCATGTTCTTCTGTTAAGTTTCTCAAGTTCCACATATGAGAAAACATATGATATCTGTCTTTCTCTTACTGACTTATTTCACATAGCATCATACCCTCCAGTTCCATCTACCTTGCTGCAAATGACAAGATTTCATTCATTCTCACTGACAAGTAGTATTCCATTGCATAGATAAACCATCTTCTTTATCCATTCATCAGTTGATGGACATTTAGGTTCTTTCCATAATTTATCTATTGTTGAAAGTGCTGCTATAACCTATTTCTTTTCCTTATAAGAATGTCCACAGAAGTAAAGGAAAGCTTAATTAAAGACATAAAATAAGGTACATTAACAGCATCTCATCAAATGCAGAATATCAATAAACATATAGGAATTATAAAAGAAAAACAAATAGAAATTCCAGAATGGAAAAGTAGTGAAATGAAAAATTCACTAGAGGGTGTCGACACTAGGTTTGAATTGTCTGAAGAAAAACATATGAATTTAAAAACAGATCTATAGGGATTGTACAATCCAAAGAACAGACTAAAAGAAACAAAAAGGAGAGTGAACAGAATCTCAAAGAAATGTGAGACATCATTAAATATAGCAATATACATGTATTGAGAGTATCAAAAAGAGATGAGAGAAGAAAAATGTTAAAAGAAATAATGGCTAAATAATACTAATGTACACATGCAAGAAGTTAACATCCTTCAAGAAGGATAAGTGTGATAAAGATCCACACCTAGACACATAAGAGTAAAAATGTTGACAGAGAAAAATGAAAATCACAGGAGAAAAGTGACACATTGTGAGTATCTGGAGCCCCAATACTATTAACAGCTGGCTTTATATTAAAAATGATTGAGGACAGAAGGCAGTGGGATGACATAGTCAAAGTATGAAAGAAAAATCATTAACCAAGAATCTTTTATTCAGCAAAACTACCAAAAGAAAAGTAAAATAAAAATTTTCCTAGATAAGCAGAAAATTAGAGAATTCATTGCTTGTAGACCCATCTCACAAGAAAATACAAAAAAGAAGTTCATGCTGACAACAAATAACCCATGGCAGTAATTTATTTTTTTATTTTTTTTTAATGTTTTATTTATTTCTAGGAGAGAGAGAGAGAGACAGTGTGAGCAAGGGAGGGTCAGAGAGAGAGGGAGTCACAGACTGAAACAGGCTCCAGGCTCTGAGCTGGCAGTCAGCACAGAGCCCGACGCGGGGCTCGAACCCACGAACCGCGAGATCATGACCTAAGCAAAAGTCGGACGCTTAACCGACTAAGCCACCCAGGCAGTAATTTAAATCCATATAAAAAAACAAAAAGCACTGGTAAAAGTAATTAGGTAGGTAATTATAAAAAAAACTATAATCCCATATTTCTTCTATGTTCTCTTAACTGATTTTAAAATAAGCTGTATAAAAATATTATATAATTCATATACCAATAAATTGCTTCTGTTTAAATGTATATAAATGTAACATGAGAAACAATAACTCAGGGTATATGCTTACTTAGTTGTAGGAATCACTGAGTCTAGTGTATCAGGGGTCATTGCAGATGTGTGTAACTGGAAGGAGAGACTGGGTGTGATTCACTGCCTTGCCACTCCCTTTCTAAAATTTTTTATATATTTATTTTTTTATTTTTTGAGAAACAGAGACAGAGAGCGAGCAGGGGAGGGGCAGAGAGAGAGGAAGACACAGAATCTGAAGCAGACTCCAGGCTCTGAGCCACCAGCACAGAGGCTGACGCAAGGCTCGAACCCATGGACTGTGAGATCATGACCTGAGCCAAAGTTGGACACTTAACCGACTGAGCCACCCAGGGGCCCCATGCCACTCCCTTTCTTAAACAATCATTATTAGTGACATTTCAGTGTCTTGGTCACTCAAGCTCAAAACATTGGAGTTTCTTTTAATTTGTCCTTCCTGGGAGCTTACAAATTGACATAGTATTACTTCAGGCAAAGAACTTGGAGTAAGAAAGGTAGGGGTTGGATCCCACATACTATTATGTGTCTAGTTTTACCTCATGATAGTCACCATCTGTGACCTTGCATAGATAATGTTTCTAAATCTCAGTTTAATCAACTGAAAACAGTAATATTGGTAATTTCTACCTATAACAGAGCTGTTGCAAATTGTAAATGAGGCAATACTAGGCATCCAGATGGGCGATGTTAAAATGACAATCTTAGTGGTACCTGGTACAAGTAACAAGTTAACATCTGAAAAGCAGATAAAATGGTACTTGGCCTAAGAGAAGCACTTAATAAAAGTTATTTATTGTCATGTTCCTTCTTCTGAATCTTCTTTAGTATTTGCAGTTAGTTGAATTTGGTTAGTGCCTCTATATGGTTAGAGTTAGAAGGGATCTTGAAAGTCACTCAGGTCAGTCTTGGCATACATTTGATAGATATGTGTCTGTGTCCATGACAGACATTCATAATCAATTGCAGCACTTTTTCCTAAAGAGCTGGGAGGTCACAATCCTTGTCAACACAGGATTTCAAGCAGCTCTACTAATGCATTAGAGTTCACTTTAGGATGAAACCTGTTTATTCTCCTTGCCATTGGCTGAATTTCACCCTTGGTCCTTTGTCCTGTGTGTTCTTTCCCCAGAGGTAGCCCCTATACATGGGTCCCTTATAGGGACACCTCTCCTCTAGACTGGCGAAGAATGATTTGCAATGCAAATTATTGGATGCCCTCAGCTGTCAACTCTGACAGATAAGTCAAACAAAACAGTCTTGATGGCCTTGACATATCCAATCTTTCCACAAATCAAATGACTGCCATTTCCTTATACTCCCAGATGCTATTATGCTATGAGGAAACAAATTTACCTTTAATTTTGTTTATTCTGAATTTATTTGTAAAGAAACTACCTGTTTAGCAATAACACTATTTGACACAGCTTAATGTGGTGTAATTGACATATAATAAATTGCATAAAGTTAAGGTATACAAGTTGATGAGTTTTGACATATATATATACCTCCATGAAACCATCACCACAATCAGGATAATGAACCTATCTGTCATTCCTATGCCCGTTGGTAATCTCTTCTGTCTGCCCGCCCCCCTCCTCATCCCCAAGCAACTACTCATCTGCTTTCTGTCACTATTGATTAATGCACATTTTCCAGAGTTTTATATAAATTAATCATATGGTATGTACCCTTTTGTTTTTGGTCTGGCCTTTTTCACTCAGCATAATTATTTTGAGATACATCCATGTTCTAGTATGTGTCAATAATATATTCCTTTTTTTATTGCTGAGTAGTATTTCTTTATATGAACTTATTACAGCTTTAGTCCTAACATTTTATCGGAACTATCTTAACTGACACATGCCTCCAGATGGATGTTTTAGATGAAAAGCCTGTTCAGAGCCATACGTGCTCAAAGCGAGGGTTGGTCTTGGCCTGAGGGGTTAGTAAGTTATAGTCCATGGAGAATGAGCATGGCTCTCTCAGCTGCTATGGTGAAGCATAAATATTTGCCAAAAGGAATGTAATGTGCTATGGAGCGGTGAAAGCTGTCTTTACCACTATGTAAGAATGAGTGATTTTAGAAGGGTGTAGCTTAGTCTAAGTGAAGTTGGGGCATACTAATGAATGGGCTTCTATGTTCTATTACATACTGGCCTTGAGTAATTTGTGTTTTAAGCACAAATGATTAAGAAGACTCTGTAGAAATTAATTAATGCAAGTATTAAATCAGTTTAAATAATATTTCTACTGTGTTTTCTCAACTAGTTACAGACTACCATTTTTGAGTGATTATAGCAATTTACTGAACACCAGATTTTCAGCAGCACCTACACAGTATTGAGGATTTGTATAAAACTTTTTGTTTTTCTAATCCTCAAAGTGATTGTGCATTTTTTTAGGCTTTGTTCTTTAGTTAGGATTTATCACTTTATATTTTATTGCAAAAATAAGAATATATATCAGTTCTGTAAGTCTTAACCAGCTCTAAATACCTATGACTACAATGTTCCATAGCTTTGAAGTTACTGGAGAGGAAAATCTGTGAAAGGTCTAAATTCGGGAATGTTTAGGAAAGTGCTCTAGAGAGGTGAATGCTCATTCCAGACAAAGGCCCCCTGAGCACCAGTCACCCAGCTCACCTGAGACTCCAACCATCAGAACACTGACTTTGGAGAAGAAAACAAGAAAATAAAAGAAAAATCTATACCCTCTGGTAGCCAATGACAAATTGGCTTATGAGTGTCATCAATACATTTAAGATTAGCTACTGAATAAGAAAAATCAAAATACTCTAAATTGTACAGCCCACACATGAAAGAACTTGACAGATGCCTTCTAAAACTTGCTGATAATTCTAAAAATGTACAAGATATTACTAATTATGAGCTTTAAAGCTAAAAGACATGTTTAAAAATTAACAATATAACAAATTTTAATCAATCATGTTAGGAAAATGACTGGCTTGTCTTTCTATTTTTGCTATAAGGAATGATATTATGAAATCATTGTCAGGGGAAGAGGAAACCAACCAGCATGCACCACAAGGAAATTATAATATAAAGGTTGCCAGGCACTTAGTTAATTAGCAATATTTAAGATATTTTTCTGAAACTCAAGATGTTTGTGGTACCTGTCAGCTTTTGAAATGTGTGCTTTGTTGTAGTTTTCTTTTTTTGTGCAAAATAGATCTTTCATTTCTTAAAGAAGATGCTCAAATTGGAGAAACTGCAGATCCCACGAAATCTGGGCCCAATGACGGCTTTCAAACTCTTATTTTGCTAACAGTAATGACACTAAATACTAAATCACATTCAGCCAATGTAAATAAACAATCTACTTGCACCATTAATTCTTATAAGTAAATTTTAACGTGAATGGAAAAACACACCAGAAGGAAAGGACAATCTTTAATATAAGATTTCTGAAAATAAAAATGCATATGTCCCTCATTTTCTTCGCATTTTGCTGGGAAGCTGCAGCATTATGGGCAAATTTCCCCATGAGCACTGGTTGCCAATCAACCAGAGGCAGGCACAGTACTCTACACCTGGGGTGACCTGTACATGTGCCTCCCAACTGAGACCCAGCCCAGCAGGCTTCAGGACCTGAGACTCACTTGGCCTCAGCATGGTCCCAGCTCCAGGCTGGTGTTACATCCCTCCCTTTTAGGGGGATACAAATGCAAGGCCTTAGTTTTGGCATCCAGATGGTGGATCCTGCATTTGGGTTCACAGAACAACAGTTCTTTCCTTCTGGCAGAGTCCTTTTATGATTTAAGGAGCCCACTGATTTTACCCAAGAGTCCCAAGGTGAAGAATTGGACTCTACCTCTAAACCTATTTTAGTTTAGCACAGAGCCTGATTAGTAGGCTTCCTTGCAGAGTCTTAGGAACCAATATGAAGGCCATTATTTTCTTTAAATACTTGGGTGCAGACAGTGTGATCTAAGTGAGTTTTTGCCCTACTTTACCATATTTACTGTAGGTAACTTAGTAACTTGCCCTGGTCAGGGCTTGACTCTGGGTGATCAACCACCATAGAATCAGAATCTGCCCCTAGAGGAAGCTCCCAGAAGTAATTGGTTTTGCTAACTAGCACAACGGATAAGGGAAAGGGCTTCTTATTGGTGATCATGGTAGTTCTCAAGAGGGCTGGGTTGTCTAAGGTATTGTTGACACCATGATAGATATGGTTTGTAAACCTAGAGCTTTGGAGTCTGCATAGATGGCCATAAACCACCCTGATCCAGCCACTGGATGAGGAATTCTTAGTTAGTAGACATTCTGTAGATGATGCACTGAATCCTCCATTTAGAATATAGATGTGTTTGCCTTGGATCAACTTTTATCCAAGATGTTTTCAGAACACTGGAAAAATCAGAAGCTGAGACTCGAGAAGCCTGCTTACTAATAAAGAATATCTCTAACAATGAATCAGCATCATTTAGTTAACAGTAAACTTGTTTGTTCTTCTTAGAATATAGGAACTGTACTTTATTCTCCCCACCAGAGCATTGCTGTCTATGGACAGAGAAGACCAGGGGTCCTGGTGGTTGTGCTCTGTCTACCAACTGGGATGAGCCTTGGACTGTCATATGAGATGAGGGCTCCAGAATGCTTGAGATGCCACTGTGTTGTTTACTCTTTGATTGCCTAGCTGGCTGGACATACTTTGCTATCCACAGCCACTCTCCAGAGTATTTTTAACCCAGGGGCAGGTGCAAGAGAGCACCAAAGAGATTAGCCAGAACTACATCCAGGTTGGCAGCATGCCCTCCCTAGGCCCAGATACTGAAGAAGGATATGGACTCCACCAAACACCCTCTGTCTGGGATGCATGGGGTCTAGTCCCATTTCATGACATTGATAGTACGATAATTTTTAAATAACAATAATAATAATAGTAGTAAGTAATGACATTTGCTGTGGTTTATTGAATATAGCATGTGGCCTTATTTCAGGAATTCTCAACTAGTCTGAGAAACCTGGGAGGTCCAAAGACTCTTTCAGGTATCCATGAATTCCTCCTTTTCCTACACAGATGCCTGGGAATGGATGAGTTTTGTGCACAAACTTCAACCAAAGCAACATCGTTACTTTCTTTGGGAAAATGTAGTTATTTTTCATAAAAACATGATATTTATGTTATTATGTGATGGATTATTGCTGGGAGCCATTCTGAGCCCACTAGTCGAGAAAATTCCTTGTGAGTTTAAGACAAGTTTGCATGGCCTCTTGCCATCAGATGATGACCGATATCCACCCCCACTCAATTATTTCTGCTTGAGCATCGACCCCCAAGGCACCTTGTTGATTGGTTTTGGGAGTGACTTGTCTCCTTATTCTGGCCCTGGTATGATGATTGTTCCTTGTGAAGGAACTTATTATGAGAACTGCTTTAATGATTATGGGAACAGACATCATGTCTCCAACAGGTCCTGTTTTCCTTGATACTTCCCTTGAGGTATGAACAGGCTAATGACCCTAACTCATAAAAGATTGACCTTTATGTGCACAATTCTGTTTCTACTGTTGTGTTAGTCCAAGAGGTTCATACATCTCAACATGTAAATCAACTAACCAAAAATGTTTCTCATGCCCTAGCTATTCAAGAAATCACAGACAAAAAGTTAGACACAAAGGTAAATGCACTGAAAGTGGCTATTCTATGAATTGGAAATGAGCTAAACTCTTTAAAGGTATGGTTGGCTCTCCAGTGCCATAAGGAATATAACTGGACAATTAAGTCTTGCTCATAGACAAAGAGCCTAACTTAGAGAGAAGGAACAGATAAGGGCAGAACATAAGTTACTACATATACCTTTTGCTAAGTGGTGATGGATAGCAGTACCTTCCCTAAGGCCTACATTCCACAAACACCTTCCCTTACACTGGTAGCTGTGATGAGGATGGATAAGAGTATCTACAACTTAATCTATGACTTAATCTTAGCGTTATTAAATGTGTATGTTATCCTGTTTTTCACTAAGAACACCCTGTTATTTTCTTAGTTGCTCAACCTCACTATAATTGAGGTAGTTCTGCAAGAATACTTCTGCAAAACTTTCCAAAGCATCTTATCACAGAGAACTATCCATTGTAAAACTTCCATTTTCTGATGCCATGTTATAGTTTGACCTATAAATAAAGAAACAAGGGGCACCTGGGTGGCTTAGTCGGTTAGGCGTCCGACTTTCGCTTAGGTCATGATCTCGCAGTTCGTGGGTTCGAGCCCTGCATCGGGCTCTGTGCTGACTGCCAGCTCAGAGCCTGGAGCCTGTTTCAGTCTGTGACTCCCTCTCTCTCTGACCCTCCCCTGCTCACACTGTCTGGCTCTCTCTCCTAGAAATTAAATATATATATATANACATATATATATATATATATATATATAAAAACAAAATTAGGACATCAAGGTTTTTACTTAATCTCATTCTTTTTATATCTGTATCACATTCTAAAACTCTATGTATAAATAAATAAATATATATATATATATATATATATATATATATATATATATATATATAAAGAAACAAAACCCCACAGGACAGAGATGTCTGCCTGGTGATAGAAAGAATCTCAGAGCTCTCTCACTCTCTTTCGCTGACACCGTCCATCCTTCAGGGACCCCTGGGCCGGCTGGAGCTGGACTCAAGCAGATTACTTATTACTGTTTTAAGGTAGATCAATATGTATTTAAAACATTTCTCAATTTAATTGTGAATCTGGTAAATATTGACAGATATAACCTACATAAACAAAAGTTCTTAGAGGTCCTCAAAGATTTTTAAGAGTGAAAAGATATCATGAACTAAACATGTCTGTACACCTCCATCCTATGGAGAGCTCACTGTGCTCCAGGCTCTCTGACCATCCTTCACCTAAGAAGTTTCTGAAGCTCTTGGTAAATAGTCAACAATGTAGTGATACTCAATACATATCAGCTGTCATTACTGATTGCTGTTTCTTCATGTTATTTGCTGGTGAGGCCTGTACTGTCACACTGAACAGAATAAGAAATCGAGTCAGGGAGAACTGAACTAACACCCAATGTCATTCATGCATTGAATGTCATTCATTCCACTCAAAGGATGGAACTGAGATTCCAACCTCAGCTGGTCTTACTCTAAAGGTGATGTAGAAACACTACTTTATAATTGGAGAAATCTCTGCAATCCATGAAGCTTTCAACCCAGAAATATTGAATTATTTATGTACCGTATAGTGCCATGTTTTAACATACACTCATATATACTCAGTAAATAATATGAAAGTGAACTCTAATTAAAGAAACCAAACCTGTAATTTGTCTTGAGAACATAAGTGTACCCAGGTCATTATTTTTATGTCATACACATTTCACGTGGCCTACTGGCTGAATGATGAAGAATTATGGATATGAACTAAGGGCAAAAGATTAGGTTTGTGTTCTACTAAGTGAAATATGAAATTGAAAAGTTCTTTAAGGACATGAAAATTCTACTGAATTGTATAGAGAAACAAAGTCAATATCAGGTAGGAATACAGATTTGTTGCATCCAACATGTGAAGGGGTGAGGAGTAATTCATAGAATGAAACACCTATATTTTAACTCTAGGAGTTGTTTAAAAAATAAATCAATGTGCCCTGATTAGTTGTATCACTAAAAGTCACTTCAAGGATAGATGAGTCCAGGGAATATTTGTCTAGAGATCTCTCAGTTTCAATAGTAGCAGCAGCAATTGTGTCCAGTGTTTCTCCCTTGCTCTTTAGAAGAACTACAAGGCAGAAGAGAAGCAAACTCACCACAGCCTGTATTTTCCTGGAAATGGGGGTGAGGTGTCCAGCACTTTTACTTCCAAGGACATATTGTATACCAAAGAGAAGAAGAAGAGTAAAACACAGGTAGGTGGTAGTGGTATGGGTCTCGAGGTCCCCTAAGATGCTCCCTTCAGCTGGGAGTGGAGTCACTCAAAACTGGGACCACTGTCATGGAGAGGCTAAGGTGGACAGGTAGGGTAAGGGCACGTGTCCTGCTCCCTAAGAAATGGCCACAAGTGAGGCCATACTGGCTTCAGGCAGGAAGGAGCTTCTATAATCAGTGGATTTAGTGTATGTTCAATTGCACATATACACACCCACACATGTACACATGCATATGTACATACACAATTGAAAGAAAAATGCATTTTCGAGCAAAGCAACCTCTAGGATAGGGTTGTAAGGAATGACACTCTTCCTGGAGGGTCCCTTCTCTGTCATAGTGTTTGAACAGAGTGTGAATACTAAGCATCTGACACCCTCCACAGCCTGGCTATGGTCCCAAAGCAAACCTGCTGTGACTCATGACTTGGTACTAGGCCCCAGGTCTGGAGATCCAAGTGTGCAGACTGTCAGCACCACTGTGTGTATGCTCTTTTGACAGATGTTACAGTGACTCTTCCTGCCTCTGTATTGACTGACACATTCAAACATGTCCCCTCAGACAAAATTTGTGTGCTGCTTGCAAACTTAGAGAGAAAACTTAGAGAAACAGATCCACTTTTCTGGGACTCTTCAGTTGGAGAGAAGATTAAAAGGCAATCAGTGGTAACCATCAAATTGTTCTCTGTAATTAAGAGTATGTTTCTCTCTTTCTTTCTTTCTCTCTCTCCCGTTGTTTTTTTGTTTTGTTTCTTAAATTCCACAAATGAGTGAAATTATATGATATTTGTCTTTCTGTGACTGGCTTATTCGTGTAATATTCTCTAGCTTCACACATGTCATTGCAAATGGCAAGATTATATTCTTTTTAGGGGCTTTTATAGACAGTGCTGTTATAAACATTGAGGTGATGTATCCCTTTGAATTAGTATTTTTGTGTTCTTTGGGTAAATATTCAGTAGTGTGATGGCTGATTTGTAAGATAATTCTATCTTTAACTTTTTGAGGAATCTCTATACTGTTTTCCACAGGGGCAGTACCAGTTTGTATTCCTATAAACAGAGCACTGGATGTTGTATGGGACTGTTGAATCATCATATTATACACTTGAAAATAATATAAGACTGTAGGTGGACAAACTGGAATTAAAATAAAAACTGAAAACATAAAAGGTGATCAGTGTGTGGGGCCTTGGTGGAGGGCCTCTATGGAGATATTTCTTTGGAGAGGTCAACTGCCCATTAACTGTCACCAGTGTGTCCTCTCCCCCAAGGAACCACTGGAGAATTTGAAATATGTTTGTTGCTTCCTGGGGACACCAGTGGCCTGTCTGGAAAATCTACTGGGCTACTGAAAATCTACAGTTTTGGTAACAAGACCCAGGAGCCGGCTGCCTTGTGGCACATTCTCTGTGATTGTGTTACAGAACCAGGATGGATCTCTGGTGGAAAAACCAAGTGACACTTGGAGAATTTGGTGGATTGGAGCTTTATTTTACACTGGCGGGCTCAGTGGAGATCCTTCTCCAGAGATCTGAGTCCTGAGCACAAGCATGGAGGACAATTTATCATCAGTTAGTTCTGCAGTCCACATTAGTAGTGATCTGGTGCACAAGGCAAACAGGACAGGAAGAAGAACGCAGAAGGAATCTCTAAGCTAGGAACTGGAGCTTATGTTAGTACCATTGGCCATCTTTATGGTGCATAACTTTACTTATTTTCCCAACAATTGTTCTGGCAAAGGGTGTGTGTGCTTCCTGTGACCCAAGCAAAGGCTCTGCAGGACAGGGAGCAGGCATGGAGCACTGAGGGTCCTGTCTGGAAAGTTCTTGCCTGAGTTCTAGGAGCCCCCACATGCAGGGCCAGGAGGGCAACACCCTACATGCTGAGGGCATCAGGGGCAGCCAGCCAAAGAAAATGCCTCCCTTTCATCTTGGGGGCTCCAGAGAGAAAAAGACCATCAGAGACCCTCCAAAGGTCTAGGAAAATCCTCCCATGCAGGAAAGAACTGTCTGAAATATCTGCCAGGCCCAGAAATCTTGAAATAAGCTAAGATTTGATGTTAAATCAAATGTGTGTGTTTTGACTTCTACCTTGGACTGAAAGTTTTAATTTCTGGAATTAGCTTTGTTTGAAGCTAAGATAACCCAGGGCTTTATAATGCAAAGGTCAACTGAAAACCCCTGGGCTAGTAGGAGGTTTTTTCTAAGAGTAAGAGAATATTACCCCTACCGAGAAGAATCTGAGAAGACTGGGGGGTGGGGGGGATGGGATGGTTTTGATTACAGCTCCTTGGAAGCTACCAGCTTGGTCAAAATCCTGATTATACTTTAATTTCTAAAATAACTAGCAGACAAAACAACAAATCTGAAAATTGCTTATAGATGTGCTTCCTCCTTTAACTTAGTTTATTATTAGCCTTCTGATATTTTATTTTTTATTTTATTTTCTAAAGCTTATTTATTTTGAGAGAGAGAGTGTGTGTGCACACACATGTGTGTGAGTGGGGGAGGGGCAGAGAGAGAGAATCCCAAGAGAATCTGCACTAACAGTGCAGAATCCAAAGTGGTGTTCGATCCCAACAAGCATGACATCATGACCTGAACCAAAATCAAGATCCAGACACTTAACTTACTGAACCACCCAGGTGCCCCAGGCTTCTGATATTTTAGATGTTAACTTTTAAGCTTTAATCTGTATTTTTACTATTATTACTATTTTAAAAACTGTTTAAAAAATCTTGTCCTAATTGCTTCTAATTTTGGCTTAATCACTTTTACTTTCCATATCTGTTTTTTATTTTTTCGTTCAGTTATCTTTTAGACATATAATTAGGTATATAAAATTTATAATACACTTGTTCTTTAGTTTTATTTATATTTTTAAACTATGATTTGCTTTTATTTTGTCTGCAAGCTAAGGATTTTGGTGTGAAGTACCGGGCGGAGAATAGGGTACAGAATTTGATGTGTAAGTCTTCACACAGCAGATAGTATTTCTTGTTAGCCACTCCTGAAGAGAGCCTGCTGGGATACTTAGCAGTAATGCAACCACAGGGTGTTTTGTTTTGAGCTAATCCCAATGTGTCCAACTCAAAGGGTAATCCAGGGAAGTTCTGCAGGGCTTGAAACTCTACCTCTGCCACTTATTAACTGAGCCAAACTGAGTGGTAATTGAGACGTGCTGAAGATGAGCTTGATTTTCTCACATAAAAACTGAATGAAGTAACATACACTTCACAGGGTTGTTGTGAGATTAGATGCACTAATCCACATGGATTCCTCCAGATATGGCTCCTGGTGGGCACAGGCTAAATAATCACAGTTATTAACTGCCTGAACAATAGTGGCAACGCATTTGTGTGAATGTGCATAGCTCTACCTCCCTGATTACCTGAATATATTTCTTCTAATCTCTGTAGATACACAAACAACACCTTCAAAATATTTACTCTATGTATTAACTTTTAACTGAGACTTTGGGTGAAGTTAAGGGCACCACTTTGGGCTGACAGGGAAGGTGTAAAATTAAAATGAGATCCCTAAACCCAATGTCTTGGGGGACCTATTAATTCAGTCATTAAAGAAAAAGGAAAAAAAATCTACATGTCGTGGCTTGCTATGGACCATGTGATCTATCTGGTGCTGAGGATCTTCTCTTGAGAGAGCAGATGTCGCCTTGGTTTCTGATCTCATGGAATCTGAAGATCACAAAATATGATCAGCTCTGGGGGAAGGCAATGGTGGGGTTAGCAGATGGCCATCCTGCATTTAAGGACTCTTTCTTTTTATAACGTTGTGCTGACTTCTTCATGTTCACACACACCAGAGGATGGGGCAACACCGCCGTGTGGCACATAATACTTAGACTGGAAGTACCACCACTACATGTTTTTCCAGACTGTCTGGATACCTCTGATGCTCTGACTCCTCTGGCCATGATGGATTAGGAAGGATGTGGGGTCTCATTCAGATCTCTTTGGTTGTCTCTCAATCTCTCACCCACCCAAGTTTCTCTGTCCATGTACTTAGGGGAAGCCCTTGGATGGAGAGGGTGCTAGACCCTAAGGGAAATAATAGGTCTCCTTGCTTGTCTCTGCCCTTCAGTGAATCCTTTCTTTTCCAACGTCATTAGGAAGGAATATCTACTTATGCTTGAGGTCACTGGAACATCTCCAATGTCATATTTTAAGTTCTCTGTACCAATGGCTCATCACAAATTCTTGTGCCTGATATATAAGAAATTCCTTTTTTCTTTCTATAGCTTGCCTTCAAAACTATGATTTTTTTTTTATATTTTTATTTATTTCTAGGAGAGAGAGAGAGAGAGACAGCGTGAGCAGGGGAGGGTCAGAGAGAGAGAGGGAACCACAGACTGAAACAGGCTCCAGGCTCCGAGCTGGCAGTCAGCACAAAGCCCGACGCGGGGCTCGAACCCATGAACCGCGAGATCATGACCTGAGCGAAAGTCAGACGCCCAACCGACTAAGCCACCCAGGCGCCCCAAAACTATGATTTCAATAGAGTAGAGACTTCAGAAAATCTAATTGCATTGCTTGACTTTATTGCTTTGAGGATATCCATTTTTATCCTGAAACAATGAAATTTATTTATTCAATGGTGGAGGAGTCACAGTGCCTTATAAAATAAGGCATATGAAAAACATATAGGTGTTACAGTTTCATTAATAGCATATACATTGCATTAACATAAAAACTAAAATAGCAGAAAATGGGATAGTAACTGAAACTCAAAGAGGTGGAAAATCATGTAAAAACTGTTGATAAGACAACAACTGTTCCAGGAGGTCACACACCTACACTGATTAGAGAATTTTTGCAAGCCTCCTGCTGTCAGACAGCAGAGGGCAAGCTGTGTCCATACAGAGGCCAGAGAGCTGGGTAGGGCAGAAGGGCGAACACTTCCAAAGCCCGAGTTGTTTCCAGGCTTCCTTTACAGAGCTGAGTCATGCTGGAGCTGTCTTCCTGTCTCTGAGTTGACCCTTTCCTGTCTGTGCTTCTATAGATGGAGATGATAAGTCTGTCAAACTGACAATGTTTAACGAAGATTAACTGGGATCATGAGGAAATGTTTTGCAAACTCCATGTACATGGAAGCAATTGGAGTACCAAGGCCTAGGCATGCCAAGAGAGAGGAAAACGTACTTATATTTGGATTAGAATTGTGTTTCGTTGCTCCCACCCTAATTTTCCCATTAGGATTAAGCAGAAGGGAACAGTCAGTATTGTTGCTGAGATGGGAAGGGCAGGATGCACTAGCAGGAGGTACTGGGCAGGTGAAGAGGCTGGGAGTGTCATTGTCAGTTTAAGAGCTTCCAGAATGGGTTAAGCTTGCAAAAGAGAAAATCTATCTTAAAAATGATAAAGGAAAGCTAATAGTGACTAAGACTGTGGCTATTTGAAACCAAGATATGGTGAGAGAAAGAGCACAGTCTCCCAATAATGACTGGAAAGACTCTCTGCCAGATCATTAGTCTGAATGACCAGGGACAGAGCTGATTTGAGGTGGAACTCATTATCTGGCAAGCAGTCAAAGGTCCAAAAAATGAACAGATGTGATTTTACCCCATTTGGAAGAAGTACATGTGTAATGCTCACCAATATTGGTGAGCAGTACTAAATAAGGTTTTGGAGGTTTTGCTGGTAGCATCAGTAAGAAGGAAATATGTATACTAGAAACAAGGCAATAGGCCTAAAATGGAGTCACTTATGCTCAGCATCAAATCACCAAACCGAGATTTAATTACAGCTTTGGCTTTCCCAGAAATGGAATTTTAAACTAATTAGTCAAGAAACACCTGATCAGCACTAAGGAAGTAATCTGACAGACCCCTGCCACGCCCTAAAGGAAAGTAGCCTGGTGATAACCAACTGACTTTTCTTGCATGGTGTAACTTTGTTGTTCAGGCTCCCTTCTGCCTATTAAAGTCTTTTAATATTGTACAGCTCCTCAGAACTCTTCTATCTGATAGATTAGATGCTGCTCAATTCACAAATCATTGAATAAAGTTGACGATATCTTTAGAATTCACTCAGCTAGATTTTGTTTTTTTAACAAATTTAATATGTATAATAAAGCTTTAAAGTATTTTTGAAATTTTGCTATTAAGTCAAACACATAAATGTTAAAAATACAACTAAAAAGGGCTATAAAAACAGGAACTTTAACATTATTATTAATGCTTTTGCTAATAAATTCTCAATCTATTTGTGGGTAAGTTATATATAAGATTCCCACTGCAGATTACTAAGTACAAGACATTCACAGTATAGACACTACTTCTCTGATTGTAAATGGCCCCTGTATAATAAGTACACAAACCAATTTGGTACATATGTAAGTCTATAGTTATTAGTTAAAATAATTTATTTGTAAAGTTCTTCAAATTCCAGTGCACTTCACAAATTCATTGTTCTTGTGGGCAATGGTGAATGACTGTGGGAGTACGTGGAAGAAGGGAGAAGCTGTGGCAGAGTCAGGGCTTTCATCATGTCCTCACAAATACTGGCTTATCTGTATGAGCAGGGTGTATGTGCCAGTTTGTCTTTATTTAAGCTGGGCTACATTCCTGGTGTCCCAGTTATAACTGATACTCTTGCCCTCTGGATGACAACACACTTCCCATGAAGTCAGTGAGACTTTCAGGCATGGCTAAAATTCAACTATATATGACTATGTGTGTATGTGTGTGTAGTGTTGTGTGTGTGTGTGTGTTTGTGTTTAGTCCTAGAATTTTGGACAATTTGGGCTGTGGGGGAGGAAAACATTTTACTTTTCCCTTAAGATTCTTTTAATTGGACTAAGAACCAAATTGACATGAGACCTATTAACAGGAAAAAAATCAAATTTAATTTTGTATGCATGGAGAACCCACACAGACATGGGAATTCCAAAGGCAGTCAGGCAAAATGAAGCATATAAGTCATTTTGAATTAAGGAGAAGAGAGTAAGGGTTTGGAACTTCAAAAGGAAGAAATATAATTCACAGGAAGATGAAAGAGAGTAGATGTTTGGTAAACAAATGTTTCCTATACAGCAACAATGGAACAAAGAGAGGAGTTTGATCAAACATGCCTTGCTATGTTCCACACTCTCTACCATATCTTGTTTACAATTTAATGTAGTTGTCTATGGTGCTAACTCTTTTACTGGAGCAGGCACTCTAAATAAATTCTTTTACACAGTTGTGAGAATGAGGTCACAGTTTCTTCCTGAGTCTTCAGGCCTTGATTGTTTTCAGCTCAGCACAATCTGCATTCCAATGTAGGGAGGCCTGCCCTTGGCCCTTATTGGGGCAATGAGGAACCCTATCATGTTTCCATTTCACAAGTCAACTTAGTCCTTCAAAGTGCATCAGGGGTACCGCATATTTTTTCATTTTTTTAAGGTTCTTTTCTGTCAAGAGCTAATTCCCAAGGATGTTTTTAACATATCAAAAACACAGCAGTTTTATTAACCATTGGATACGTCTGTTTGTTATGGAAAATAGTCAATAGAACAATTTTTCCCTTACATAGATCGTTTTTACACTTCCATAGTCTGGTGTGAGTCTCAGAGCCCCTGTGATACACAGGAGAAGCCACAATGTCGTCACTATTCTTCATCTGGTCAGCTCTTCCTGATCCCCATTTCCCCCAGGAGTGTCTGACTGGTCATCCCCTTTATGGAGTCTATGGCAAAATTCCTTCATGGCTATGACTCATTAAAGTCCTGTCAGCTTCAGAAAGGCCTTTATACTGAAAGGATTTGGCTAAGCTCTCTATCTCTGTCACAATCTGTATTTCAATTTATTTCAGTAGGGCAGTGCGGTTAAAATGTATTTGTGTCATGGCTTGTTAGCAAGTACAAAAGGATACATCTTAGCTATGGTAGTGAATTGAAGGCTTAACACAAAAGCTAAAATTAAATATGTTTCAAGACTGTACAGTAGAATATATTTGTTATCATCAAATAGCAAAGAATTTTGTAAACAAGATGCAAAAAGAGTAAACTGTAAGAGGGACAAACCAGGAAACAGACTCTTAACTATAGAGAACTAATTGATGGTTACCAGAGGAAAGATAGATGGGGGATGGCTGAAATAGGTGATGGGGATTAAGAGGTGCACTTGTCATGATGAGCATCAGGTGATGTATGGAACTGCTGAATTACTATATTATACACCTGATACTAATATAACATTGTATGTTAACTATAATGGAATTTTAAAAAGAGAGCAAATCATAGAAAAATCATTGTTGAATTAGACTGCATTAAATTTAAGAACATCTATTCTTCTAATGTCTTCATAAACAAAAACACAATCCCTGTCTTCAGGAAGCTTATATTCTAGAGAGCAGGAGGTAAACATAAACATGAAAACAAATATAGGAATCATCCATATGCAGAAAGTGATGTGTGCTGTAAGGATGTCTAATACACAGCAGCATAGGTGGGGAGGAGGAGCTGGGGGATACAGCATATGGTGGATTTTCTCTCATTATACCCTTCCAGGTTATCATTTCTGCTTGAATTGATCTGGGACTTCAGGTTTTCTCTGAATATTGACATTGAGTCATAAACCTTCCTAGCCTTGTCTTATCTGATAATCTCATCAGGAGCCTGGAACAGCTGCTTTATAAGTGTTTGTCTTTTTGGATTATTCTTTTTGCATT
The DNA here is from genome assembly GCF_003009895.1 of Hyaena hyaena. NCBI lineage: Eukaryota > Metazoa > Chordata > Mammalia > Carnivora > Hyaenidae > Hyaena > Hyaena hyaena. The sequence goes on along the minus strand of NW_024081912.1, from coordinate 361,925 downwards.
CCTTTCCTGATTCAGGTTCCTTCTTGGTTTGCTAATTTTCTAGATGAAAACAACCAAAGAAACTGCTATCCAGCCACTCTCCACATTTCCTTTCTCCACAAAAAAATCAATATCCTGACGTCCTTGACTATAGACCAGTGTTTGTAAACTTCCTATAAGTGGAATTATTTGGTGTGCAATTTTTTTAAATCAGGCTTCATTATATCTGTGAAGTTGATCTAACTGTTACATATCATAGTAGCATATTCTTTCTATTTGCTGTGCCAATATTCCACTCTATGACTAAACCATACTTTTTCATTCATCCTACTATCAATGTATAACTGGGTTTTCCCAATTTCTTATTATTAACAGTGCTACTATAAACATTCTTGCACAGATCATCAAGACCTACAAAACGGGTCCCTGTTTTATGAATATATAAGTTTTGATTGAAATACTCTGCACTAGTTTTCCAAAATGTTGACCAATGTAGATTCACAAGTAATGTGAGTTCTTGTTCTGTGCCTTTTCAAAAACACATGGTGTGACTCGTGCTGTGTTTTGTTTGGGCCACTCTGGTATATGTCTCATGACATCTAATTTTTCTTCTGGTCTGCATTTCCCTGAGGAATCTTGCTACTAAGCACCTTTTTATAAGTTATCAACACTCTGAGTGATTTCTTTTATCAAGTGCTTGCTCAAGTCTTTCATTCATTTTTACTTTGGATTGTCTATCCTTTTATTATTTATAGAAGTGTGTAGTACACTTTGTTGGTCTCGTTCTTCCACTCACAGTTTGCCTTTTCACTCATTTTATAGTGTTTTGATGAACAGACTGCTAACGTAACAGTCTAATTTAATGATTATTATTATTATTATTATTTTTTTTTGCTGGTAAGGGTGTTTGTCATGTTTAAGATATCCTTCCCTCATTCAAGTGATCAAAATATTCTTCTACATTAACTTCTAGAAGGTTTCTGTTTAATAAAGTTATGTTTTAAGGAGAGGGAATATTATTTCTTTCCTTTCTGTAAGTATGTTCATCTATCTTGAACACAAGAAGGCAGAAGAATGAACAGAAATGTTTAAGCTCTATATGACACACACACCTGGACAACAACTGACATTTTACAGCTCAACCTAAACCATTGTATAAACTATTGTTCAGTCATACTTTGTTTTCTTTTTTGTTTGTGTGGGTTTTTTTTAAATAGTTTATTGTCAGCTTGGTTTCCATGTAACACCCAGTGCTCATCCCCGCAAGTGCCCTCCTCCATGCCCATCACCACCCTTCCCCTCCACCCTACCCCATCAGCCCTCAGTTTGTTCTCAGCATTCAAGAGTCTCTCATGGTTTGCCTCCCTCCCTCTCCCCAACTATTTTTCCCCTTCTTCTCCCCCATGGTCCTCTGTTAAGATCCTCCTAAACCTCCTAGAAGTGCAAACATATGGTATCTGTCCTTCTCTGCCTGACTTATTTTGCTCAGCATAACACCCTCAAGTTCCATCCATGTTGCTACACATGGCCAGATTTCATTTTTTCTCATTGCCATGTAGTATTTCATTGTATAGATAAACCACATCTTCTTGATCCATTCGTCCGTTGATGGACACTTAGGCTCTTTCCATGTTTTGGCTATTGTTGAGAGTGCTGCTATAAACATTGGGGTCCATGTGCCCCTATGCATCAGCATTCCTGAATCCCTTGGGTAAATTCCTAGCAGTGCTTTTGCTGGGTCATAGGGGACTTCTGTTGTTAATTTTTTGAGAAACCCCCACCCACACTGTTTTCCAGAGGGGCTGCACCAGTTTACATTCCCACTAACAGTGTAGGAGGGTGCCCGTTTCTCCACATCCTTGCCAGCACCTAGAGTCCTCTGATTTGCTCATTTTAGCCACTCTGACCAGCTTGATGTGGTATCTCAGTGTGGTTTTGATTTGTATTCCCCTGATGAGGAGGGACGTTGAGCATCGTTTCATGTGTATGTTGGCCATCTGGATGTCCTCTTTGGAGAAGTTTCCGTTCATATCTTCTACCCACTTCTTTACTGGATTCTTTGTTTCTCGGGTGTGGCGTTTGGTGAGTTCCTTAGAGATTTTGGATACTAGCCTTTTATCTGATATGTCATTTGCAACTATCTTTTCCCATTCCATTGGTTGCCCATCAGTTTTATGGATTGTTGCCTTTGCCGTGCAGAAGCTTTTAATCCAGAGAAGGTCCCAATAGTTCATTTTTGCTCTTGATTCTTTTGCCTTTGGGGATGTGTCAAGTAAGAAATTGCTGCAGTTGAGGTCAAGGAGGTTGTTTCCTGCTTTCTCCTCTAGGGTGTTGATGGTTTCCTTTCTCACATTCAGGTCCTTTATCCATTTTGAGTTTTGAGTGTGTGTAAGGTGTGGGAAAATGATCTAGCTTCATCCTTCTGCATGTTGCTGTCCAGTTCTCCCAACACCATCTGTTAAAGATGCTGTCTTTTTTCCATTGGATACTCTTTCCTGCTTTGTCGAAGATTAGTTGGCTGTACATTTGTGGGTCCAATTCTCAGTTCTCTATTCTATTCCATTGGTCTATGTCTGTTTTTTGTGCCAATATCACACTGTCTTGATGATGACAGCTTTGTAGTAGAGGCTAAAATCTGGGATGGTGATGCCTCCCATTTTGTTTTTCTTCTTCAATATTACTTTCGCTATACGGGGTCTTTCATGGTTCCATATAAATTTTAGGATAGTTTGTTCTAGTTTTGAGAAGAATGCTGGTGCTATTTTGGGATTGAATTGAATGTGTAGATTGCTTTGGGTAGTAATGCCATTTTAACTATATTTACTCTTCAAATCCATGAGCATGGAATGTTTTTCCATTTCTTTGTGTCTTCTTCAATTTCCTTCATAAGTTTTCTATAGTTTTCATCATACAGATCTCTTATATCTTGAGTTAGGTTTATTTCTAGGTATTTTATGTTTTTTTTTTTTTGTGCAGTTGTGAGTGGGATCAGCTTCTTGATTTCTCTTTCTGTTGCTTCGTTTTTGGTGTTAAAAATGCAACCGAGGGGCGCCTGGGTGGCTCAGTCAGTTGAGCGTCCATCTTCAGCTCAGGTCATGATGATCTCATGGTTCCTGGGTTCGAGCTCCGTGTCATGGGATTGAGCCTTGCGTTGTGGGATTGAGCCCCGCGTAGGGCTCTGTGATGACAGCTAGCTCAGAAGCTGGAGCCTGCTTCGGATTTTGTGTCTCCCTCTCTCTCTGATCCTGACCTGCTCATGCTGTCTCTCTCAGAAATAAATTAAACATTAAAAAATTTTAAAAATTAAAAAAATTTTAAAATAAAAATGCAACCGATCTCTGTACGTTGATTTTGTGTCCTGCAACTTTGCTGACTCCATGGATCAGTTCTAGAAGGCTTCTGGTGGAATCTTTCAGGTTTTCTATGTAGAGTATCATATCGTCTGTGAAAAGTGAAAGTTTGACTTCTTCTTTGCCAATCTGATGCTTTTGATTTCCTTTTGTTGTCTGATGGCTGATGCTAGGACTTCCAGCACTATGTTAAACAACAGTGGTGAGAGTGGACATCCCTGTTGTGTTCCTGATCTCAGGGGGAAAGCTCTCAGTTTTTCCCCATGGAGGATGATGTTAGCTGAGGGCTTCTCATAGGTGGCTTTTATGATGTTTAAGTAACTTCCTTCTATCCCAACTTTCTAGAGTATCTTTATTAAGAAGGGAGGCTGTATTTTGTCAAATGCTTTTTCTGCATCTATCGACAGGATCATATGGTTTTTATCTTTTCTTTTGTTAATGTGATGTATCACATTGTTTGATTTGTGAATATTGAACCAGCCCTCTACCCGAGGAATGAATCCCACTTGGTGGATAATTCTTTTTACGTGCTGTTGGATTCTATTTGCAAGTATGTTGTTAAGGATTTTGCATCTGCATTAATCAAGGATTTTGGTCTGTAGTTCCCTTTTTTTGTTGGGTCTCTCCCTGGCTTGGGAATCAGAGTGATGCTGGCTTCATAAAATGAGTCCAGAGGTTTTCCTTTGATTTCTGTTTTTTGGAATAGTTGAGAAGAATGGGTAATAATTCTGTTTTGTGTCTGGTAGAATTCCCCAAGGAAGCCACAAGATAGGCCAGTTTCCTCCCCAGTATTATCCTTCTGCCTTTTGCAGCTAATTCACTCTTTGTTCTGCCTCAGATCTAAGTAGAGTACACTGCTCAGTGGGCTGTTGGCCACCATCCACAGAATTTTTCTTTACTTCTGATGTCCTGGACTGAGAGTCCTGGGATTTCATTCCTCCAGTGGCACTTGCAGGAACCTGCTTATAGATCTGGCCCCTGTACTATTTACCCCCAATGAGGCCTAAAAGGGGAGCTCTGGGTAAACTTAACTCTGGAGATCACTGGGTTGAACCTTCATTTCCTTCCCCCACTGCTTCTCTCAGGGATACTCTGGCAACTATTGTATCCCCAATGCAGGCTCATAACAGACACTGACTAAACATCTGCTAATTTAAAAAATAAATGTTATATCCATCAAGACACATAGATGAGTTCCTTGCACATGGTTGTTGGTTTATAAATAGGAAAAGCATTAAAAATAAAACTTTTCTTTCAACTATACCAAAAAATCCCTGATTTCTCTCGTGAAGCTATGTTTATGTTACTGTCTTAAAATGTTTCTCTTTCTTTCCAGTATTTGCATATATAAAAACTTCTCATACTTTAAAGCTAGACCTAAAATGATCCATTCTCATGAACCTATCTCAATTTTCTAGCTGGAAGTTGTTTCTCTCTTTTAACTTCCTTGAGATTTGTATCTGCACGGTTTCAAAATCACCCATTTATGTTTTGCTACATTCAAGCAGTTCACTCATTAATTTACTTGTTCATTCATTCAACACATATTTATTATGTGCTTAATATGTGCCAGGCACTTCCATTTGAAGTTTTTTTCAATGCATGAAGATTTTAAAGAAGAGGGCTTTGTTATAACTTCAGAATTATTAAAATTCACCAGATTGGTCATGAAAAATGTTAATTGATTATACCGCAATCACTCAAGAACACCCTATGTTCCCCAGACAACTTTAGTTCCCTTATTTCTACTGTTCTCTTAGCATAGAATGCACTGCCTACACTGCGACCCCCTCCCACTCTGTTCCCTGTCTTCCCCCTCTATTCGCTGCTTCTCCCCTTCTCCTAACCCTCCTCCTATGTTCCCCATCCCTCCTACCTGTGTTCCCTGCCCTGCCTCCTGAGAAGTTTCCCTTCTGGAGGACTAGCTCTAATGGCATCTTCCCTTTGAAGCCTTTCTCAATACTTGTTTGTTTTTTTAAAGCACATGTAAGAATATTATATTTTGTACTACCGTCCAGGTGGCATCCCCTCCTGCCTTATGGTGCCTTCTTTAGGAATCTTTCAAGGTTTACTAATGGGATTTTAGATTCTCATAGAGAGGAGCAAGACTTTCAGCTTTTCATATTCACCTTCAACACCTTTCCACTAACTCTAAGCTGTAGTATTAAAAAAAAAATAACATTAGAGGATATATGAGAATCTACATGCTCACTGGAAGGGCACAAATGAAGACAGTCTACTTTAAAAGATGGCAAGAATGGGACACTCTTACTATTCCAGTGAAAATGCAAAATGATACAGTTGCTTTGGAAAATAAATTAGCTATTTCTTATAAAATGAAATTTACATCTATCATACGACTCAGCTCTTCTACTCCTTGGTAATTATGGAAAGGAAATGAAAACATATGTCCACACAGTGACTCTATGTAAATGTTCATAGCATCTTTTTCCATAATAACCCCAAACTTGAGACAACTCACAATTCACCAATTAGTGAATGAGCAAATTGTGTATCCATACAATTGAATCCTGCTTAAGGGGGTATACTACTGATATGTACTATTAACACAAAAGTGTGCATGCCACATGATTCCAAGTATATATGAGATTGTATAAAATGCAAATCTAATCTATAGTGGAAACAAATAAGATCTTACTGGGCTGGGAGGGGATAAAAACAGGGAATTGACTGCAAAGTGGCCAAAAAACATTTGGGGTGATGAAAATGTTCTATACCTTCATTGTGTGTTGAGTACACAGATCCCATTAGTCCAAACTCATCAAACTAATTTCTTAAAATGAGTGCTTTTTATTCTGTGTAAATAATACCTCAAAACCATTGATTTAAAGGAAGTGCCTAGGGATTGCTCTTTTGTAGGTTCTCAGCTGAATTACCTGTGACTAATGGAGCTCTTGAGAACCAAAGATTCGTGGAGGTGGGTGACAGGACTAAATTTATTGTCCCAGTCTATGCTAGATCCTCGTTTAATTTTTACAGCTGTCTTGTGAGGTGCTTTCCAGAGTGGAACCTGAAGTTAAGAGTTTCAGTAGTATATTCAGATTTCATACCAAGAGTTTGCATGAACCCAAAGCTCTTGCTTTTACTTAGTTGAATCCACTGTTCCTAGAAGAGGTCAGTACAGTGATGGCTGCAGAAAGAGGACATCCATCAGAGGACATCCATCATAAGACAACCATCAGACATCCATCCATCCATCATTAGAGGACATCCATCCCTTGTAGTTATTTACATGGGAAGAAAAGTGCATGAAGAACCACCTCTTTGTGGGAAACTAGCATTATTGTTGGCTTTACCCAGACAAGCAGGACTTAAAATCCAGGTAAATTAATGTGTTGCAGCTAAAGAAAAAGACCTCTTCTTCAACAGATGGGTCCATTGTAAGACAACTCTACCTGGGAGTCCTTGGACCTAGTGGGTACTTAATAAACAGAATGAATGAATAATCAAATGAAATGACTAGAATAGGAAAATAAGTACAGGCAGTAGGCCTGGATTTATAGATGTTTAGAAAAGTCACCTTCCTGGCGCGCCTGGTTGGCTCAGTCGGTTAAGCGTCCGACTTCGGCTCAGGTCATGATCTCACAGTTCGTGGGTTCGAGCCCCGAGTTGGGCTCTGCGCTGATATCTAGCTCAGAGCCTGGAGCCTGCTTCAGATTCTGTGTCTCCCTCTCTCTGGCCCTCTCCTGCTCATGCTGTCTCTCTCTCAGAAATAAGTAAAACATTAAAAATTAAAAAAAAAAAAAAGAAAAGTCACCTTCTTACAGGACAGTTCAGAGATTTGTGGGGCTGCCCTGTAGGTGGACCACATGGTGGTCAGGGGCAGAGAGGTGCAGCCAGATTTTAAGATGGGGGAAGACTCTGCCTCCATCCCAGGGAAAAGGGAAAACATCTGCCAAAACAGAACAAATATGAAAGCAACTCCCACCCCAATATACCCAGGTCTTATTGTTTGAGTTAATCACAAATACATTTCATAATAACTTTTTCAAAATGGGGACAACGTATTTATCATTTAGTTTTAGAAACCCCTCCAAAGAAGTCCTTGAAAAGTGGGGTTATTACATATTCTGACTGCTAGGTACACAGGATGCTATATCCTTCCTTTTAACAACATATATCCCAAGAATTGTACCCAAAAGTATAAAATAAAAGTCAGCTTCCTGTCCTGAGGAAATAGGTTATTCCCTGAGAAACAGAGATGGCAGCAAAGTAATTGTAAAACTCACATTGTCTACTGTAAGAGCAATTAAAAATTACTTTGCAAAAGCATCCTTTCTCCCCAAGTTTTTACTTTAGGGACATGTCTTATAGCTGCTCTATGCATCTTTTGGAGATTACCTTTTTTACTTTGTTTTTTCTTCTGAAAAGCTCTAAGTGGTCATTACCTTAATAGTGAGCCCAAGAAATGAAGAAATAGGGGCACAGCATCTGCCAGGCACAGCGATAGGGTTTCTGTCATGCTCTGTCCCCCTTTTTTTCTGGCCTCTCACCTCCCCTCTCTCCTTACTGCAGTAGAATATTAAAAAACGATGTTAGAAGACAAGCTTCTGGGAAGACTTCTTTTATTAGAAGACAATGGAGTGAAATTAAATTTGGGGCAAAAGCCTTAACATTTGATTTTGTGATTTTGTTTTTCCTCTTGGAAAGCACCTTAATGGCCTAGTTTACATGGCAGTTACATGGTCTGGTTTGATGAGTGAGTTTGACCCCAAGCAGAGCACCGTTGCTAATTATGTCACAGGGGGTGATACTGTACTTCACTCATGTTTTATTCACCAAGGTAGGGAAAGAGACCTTAGAGAAAGAGTAAGAGTAAGAGAAGCTAGTCAAAAAGAACGGAGGAGCAAGGAGAACCCCAGCAACATGGGCAGGTCTCAGGGAGAATGTAGCCAGCTGGGGCCTAGGAGCTGTGGTACCAGATAGTGGTTTGTAGTCATTAAAGATATTTTATCTTCTCTTTAAATACCCAAACAGTGTATGAATAAACATATTTTATACAAATCAAATGACAGGGATCTATTCAATTTAACATTTCAAAGCATTGTTTGTGGAATGTGGAATGAATAAATGGGCAAAGACAGAAGGACCATGTGTCTACAGTGGGCTAGAGGGGCAAAGTGTCCATGGCAGGCTCAGGGAATGGATCACGTTCTTTGACATGGATGGAGGACACCTACAGGCAAGTGGAGGCCTAGGGAAAAGTCAAGTCACTAAGATGCTGTCTGCAAATATGAGAATCTCCTTTACCTTAAAAGAGGGTGGCTTGGCGATCTGGATAAGGGAGCTCCACCTCAAACTCACTACCTGTATGTAAGTAAGTGACATGGTCAAATATAGAACCATGGACACATGTGGAAAGCACTGACCTTAAACAGGAACAGTCACACTCTACTTTATACCATGCAGCATATTGGGTCAATTTAATAAGTTGTAAAGATTTTAAAAAGACACTTGGTAAAACTTTCCACTTTTGCTTGTTATATTCTCAGGGGGCTAAACAAAGCATATATTCAGAGTGATGTGATGTGTGGAGGGGCATTTGTTATCTCTGAGTTCAAGAAGCATGCCCCAGATTGGGACAGAGCATTCACTGGACAGGTGTCTCATGGAGAGACAATTCCAGGAGCTTCAGATATTTCTCATAGAGCATGGTCTGCTCTGACATTCTTCTAGAAGGAAGACTGTACAGAAACCATGCATCTAAAGATGACAATTTATCTTTTTCCCTCCAAGTGGTTGTGACGCTAACAAAAGTCTGAAACCTTCGACTAACTATTCCATTCAAATGTGAGTTTTCTTCAGTGGCTCATACATACTCTGTAATGGCGGACATTAGAGATGCCAGAAAAGTGGTTGTTAAAAGTCGTCCTTCACTCAGATTCAGTTCCATAGACAGAAGCCCACGAGTGAAGTTCAGATACCATCAGCTGACTCTTGCCCTTGGTAGGACCCAGTGACTCGCTTCATTTCAGGCAATGGTGGGATTCCTGAAGAATGGTTTACCCTGTAGATACTGGTAAACCAAGACTTTGAAATTGCTCTCTTTATATATATTTTTTTGGATGATTGCTTCTTACTTTACTGAATAAATTTCAATCTCTCCTCTACAAATTGTGAGCTCTAAGTCCCCCAGGACATCTTTGCTCTGCCCTTGATTCTGGCTAGTGGTTCTTGCCTCATCTTTCTCCCTGTCCTTCCTAGGCCAGCCCAAAAATGGTGCTTGGAAGGAAGGCTTTCTTCCCATTTTTTTCCAGGTTTTTCCTCAGGCCCGTGTCAAGGCAAGGCCCCATTTCACCATGAGTGAGAAATAGCCAATATCAGGGCTCATGGTGTCAGATGAATCTGTTTGGCATAATAGTCAGTGTGAAGTGACTCCAAAGTTCTCACGTGCACGTGCGCGCACGCGCGCGCACACACACACACACACACACATACGTTTCCATATGCCATGCTTTCATTTCTGCAGAGAAGTGGAGCCTAAGTTCTTACTTTTGTTGACTATATGTAACTTCTCACAACAATGGCTGTATTAGTCTGGGTTCTGCAGAGAAACAGAATCAGTAGGATGCACATGGGCAGGATTTTCTATTAAGCTGTTACATCGAATGTACAGGAACATTAATTTCCTGTCTTCCTAATTCACACTCAGAAAACAGTGACAAGATTAAATGTAGAGTACTGAGAGAAATGGGTAGACTATACCCCAGCAGAATATTTTTGTGAATAGGGGGTAAGTGAAAGACATTTTTTAAAAAGACACCAAAAACACAAACTCTAAGATGAAAACTTGATAGATCTGACAACATGAAACTTCATGATTTTGGCTTAAAAATAAAACATCAGAAATAAAGTTACCATATGGTGACACAATAACAGAAGGCATTTGCAAAGCCAAAAAAGAACCAAGGGACTTTTATTTTTAAGACAGGCATAAACTATGCATTTCCTTGTTTTATTCATGGAAAATTTCTGAAAAGTAGCCAGGAGAATGAGGAATGAAAACATTAACTTCACCTTCAGTAATCCAAGGAGAAGCTTACCCTCTCCTAAATTGCAAGTGGTTAGAAATGCCACTGAGAGTGGCAGATATAAGGCAGGGGCACGTTGAGGGAATGCAGAGGCAGACTGCTTAGTTGCAGAGCTCAAAATTAGCAAGGGAAGTAAACCTAAAACTGAGAGGCACACCTTGAGCTTTAAAACTCAGATTCCTTGGATAGTTGGGAACAGAGTGTATTGCTAATTGGAGGAGCATTTCTAACTCTATTTGATTCCAAGAGGAAGCAGAGGTAGGGCTAATTGAGGATCCCATGTTTATAAGACACTGTCATCCTCTATAGCTGGAGTGGAGAGGAGAAGCTTCATACTGTGATCCAAAAGCTTCCATGCTCTGTTCTACTCTTGTCCCTATTTAAATATCTTGCCAGTAGATGGCCCAGAAAAAAAGCACCTGATTAAAAAATAAGTATTACAATAAAATGAGACAATATCTCTAAAAATGATCTTAAGTACAAATAATGAGGTAAAGGGTAGGAAAAAGCAAAGGGCAAATGAAGAAAATTTACAGAAAATGGTTTATTTGAGGCAAATAGATAGTTTTAGTCAATAACTTATGGAGCAGAAGCACAAACTACAAAGAGAAATGAGGAAGGGCACATGAGCCAATGGGAGCAATGAAGTGTGAGCTGGTGGAGCCCAACAAGGAAGGAGGAAACACAGCAGGGTGCCAGCACTGAAATCAAGGTGAAATCAGAGGGAGCACAATGGACAATAGATATTCCTGAAAACATAGTAAACTACAGAGAAGACAGAAAGGATAAAAATAAGCAATATGAAATAATAAAGAAATAAATAGTTAAAAAGTAGCAATTAAATGACATATGGTAGATAAGTAAGGAATGCCAACACACATATAATTAGAGTTGGGAAGGTGAAGTCCAAAATAGTGAAACCAAGAATATTTGAAGACATGATTAAGAAAAGTTTCCTGAAACAAACAAAAAGGTTAATTTCAGAGCAAAAGGGCTCCCAAAATACCAATAAAAATAGACACAGATCAGTTAGGATTGAGATTTAGTAAAGGTACCAAGCCTCTAAAATGAAGATGAGCATAGCATGCCATATATAAGAGACAAAGTTTAGACTCTCTGACCGTGGGGTTCTCCACAGCAGCATCAATTCTAGAAGACAGGGCAACATCACCTGGAAACTCCCAGGTAAGGAAACAAGGATTCAGATATTTATACCCAGCACATTGCTGCTCTGCACAAAGAGGAGAAATGTGTATTAGTGATCCTGTAGCAACAGGATTAAGGAGTAGTTTTCCCTGGAGTTATTCTTGAGGGACACACTGAATGAAAAACTTCAGTGATCCAGGGAAATAACTAAATAATCAAGGAAAAGACTGTGAAAATTGAATTTATTTAGCCATAGAAATTAAATTAAAACAAAGTCAGGGACTGAAGCAACAGATGATTAGAGAGGCTATAAGTACAGTATGACAGTGAAATAACAGTATAACTCAAAGATAAGTCAGATGGAAGGAAAAAAGATGGTAGGTAATATTTGTGCTTATTCCCTCATGCTGAACTGTGTAGGGAATCCAACAATATTTAAAACTGACAAATATAATATTAAATGTAGGAGTGTTTTTCTAACATAGCCAAGAAGTAGGGGGACCTGAACTTCCTTCATCCCTCAAACACAGCGATGTTGAAGCCGGACTTGAAATTCCTAGAGTCCAGGCTGCAGGGTGATAGAGACATCTCCAGGGGCCATGGGGACAACTTGGCTGGTCATAGGCACATGATTGTGAACTGGGAAAGAGAAGATGGTGGCGTAGACTCAGAGGAGGGGGATCCCCTCTGTGGAGAGACAAAGGAAGAGAAAGAGGGGCTGTGGATGTGTAGGATTATATTTGGACAAGAGAAAAACCACGGATCAGAGATAGGGGAAAAAAATGGAGAAAGATTAATTTCTAACTGCGAGGTTTTCTCCAGACTGGGTCTGGCTGCCCTGTTCATGTGCCTGGGGAGGAGGGAAGCCAGCCCCGGGCTCAGTAACTACCTCAGAGGTGCAGTCCACAGTGGGAGAAAGCAACCCCCTCTCTGAAGTGTTGTGGGAAGAAGGCAAACAGCCATTCTAAGACGAAGATATCTGCCTGAGGCAGAGCAGGATGTCCACAGTAAGGGGGAGTGCAGAGCAGGATCCTTTAAGACATTAGGGTTTGAGGGGCGCCTGGGTGGCTTAGTTAGTTAAGCGTCCGGCTTTCGCTTAGGTATTGATCTCACGGTTCGTGGGTTCGAGCCCCGCGTCGGGCTCTGTGCTGACTGCCAGCTAAGAGCCTGGAGCCTGTTTCAGTCTGTGACTCCCTCTGTCTCTGACCCTCCCCTGCTCACACTGTCTCTCTCTCTCTCTCCTAGAAATGAAGCTGAGAAAAAAAGAGATTAAAAAATTCTAGACTATGAGGAAGAATTAGAGAATGAAATGATTCAATGAAATGTAATAATATCCATATCATAGGAGTTCCAGAAGAAGAAGAGAGAGAAAAGGACAGAACAAAAAGCTATGAACAAATTATAGCTGAGAACTTCCCCAATCTGGGGAAGACATTCAAATCCAGGAGACACAGAGAACTCCTTTCAGACTCAACAGGAATTGGTCTTCTCCATGACATATTATAGTGAAACTGGCAAAATACAAAGATAAAGAGAGAATGCTGAAAGTAGCTAGGCATAAATGAGCCTTAAACTACAAGGATAAACACATAAGGGTAGTAGCAGACCTGTCCACTGAAACTTGTCAGGCCAGAAGGGAGTGGCAGGAAATATTCAATGTACTGAATAAGAAATATATGCAGCCAGAAATCCTTTATCCAGCAAGACTATAATTCAGAATAGAAGGAGAGATCAAGGTTTTCCCAAACAAACAAAAACTGAAGGAATTCATCAACACTAAATCAGCCCTACAAGAGATCCTAAGGGAGATTCTGTGCATTAAATATTGCAGGGACCACAAAGGACCAGAGACATCACTACAAGCATGAAACCTCCAGATAACACAATTACGCTAAACCCATATCTTTCAATAATAACATTGAAGATAAATGGACTAAATGCTTCAATCAAGACATAGGGTATCAGAATGGATTAAAAAAATAAAAAGGCCAAGACCATCTCTTTTCTATCTACAAGAGATCCACTTTAGGCCTGAGGACACCTTCAGATTGAAAGTGAGGGGATGAAGAACCATCTATAATGCTAGTGGAAGTCAAAGAAAGCTGGAGTAGCCATACTTATATCAGAAAAACTAGATTTTAAACTAAAGGCTGTAACAGGAGATGAAGGACATTGTATAAGACCTACAGGGTCTATCGATCAAGAAGAGCTAACAATTATAAATGTCTATGCACTGAATTTTGGAGCACCCAAATATATAAAACAATTTTTCACAAACACAAGCAATTTATTGGTAAGAATGTGGTAATTGCAGGGGACTTTAATGCTTCACTTACAGCAATGGACAGATCATGTAGGCAGAAAATCAATAAAGAAACAATAGCCTGAGTGTTACACTGCACCAGATGGACTTGACAGATATATTCAGAACTTTTCATACAAAAGCAGCAGAATACACATTCTTCTCATGTGCACATGGAACATTCTCCATGTTAGATCACATACTGTGTCACAGCACAGCCCTCAATAAATATAAAGAATTGAGATCATACCATGCATTTTTTCAGATCACAATGCTATGAAACTTGAAATCAACCACATGAAAAAGTTTGGGAAACCTCCAAATGCATGGAGGTTAAGGAACATCTTACTAAAGAATGAATGGGTCAAGCAGGCAATTAAATAATAAATTAAAAACTATATGGAAGCAAATTAAAATGAACACGCGACAGTCCAAACCCTTTTGGGATGCAAGAAAGGCAGTTCTAAGAGGAAAATACATTGCAATCCAGGCCTATCTCAAGAAACAAGAAAAATCCCAAATACAATATCTAACAACACACCTAAAGGAACTAGAAGTAGAAAAGCAAAGAAACCCCAAGGCCATGAGAGAAGAGATATAATAAAGATCAGCAGACATAAACAATATAGGATACAAAAAAACAGTAGACCAGATCAATGAAACTAAGAGCTGTGTTTTTGAAAAAAGAAACAAAAACCTCTGGCCAGATTTCTCAAAAAGAAAAGGAAAAAGACCTAAATAGATAAAATCAGGAATAAAAAAGGACTTAGCATAACCAATCCCTCAGAAATGTCAAGAATTAGCAGGGAATACTATGAAAAATTATACAACAAAAAACTGGACAACCTGGAAGAAATGGACAAATTCCTAGACATGCAAACCCTACCGAAACTTAAATGGGACAAAATAGAAAATTTGAGCAGACCCATAACTAGTGAAGAAATTGAATCAGTTATCAAAAATCTCCCAACAAATATGAGTCCTGGGCCAGACGGCTTCCCTGAGGAGTTCTACCAGGCATTTAAAGCAGAGTTAATACCTATCCTTTTTAAGCAAAAAATAGATATGGAAGAAAAGCTTCCAGACTCATTCTATGAAGCCAGCATTGCCTTGATTCTCAAACCAGACATAGACCCCACAAAAAAGAATTACAGGCCAATATCCCTGATCAACATGGATGCAAAAAATTCTCAACAAGATACTACAAATTGAATTCAACAGCATATAAAAAGAATTATTCACCATGATCAAGTGGGATTCATTCCTGGCTGCAGGGCTAGTTCAATATTCACAAATGAATCAATATGATGCATCACATTAATAAGAGAAGGGGAAAGAACCATATGATCCTTTCAATAGATGCAGCAAAAGCATTTGACAATATACAGCAACTTTTCTTAATAAAAACCCTCAAGAATGTTGGGATAGAAGAAACATAGCTTAACATCATAAAGCCATATATGAAAATCCCACAGCTTTTTATCCTCAATGGGAAAAAACTGAGGGCTTCCCCCTTGAGATCAAGAAAACAACAATGATGTCCACTCTCGGCACTGTTGTGTAACATAGTATTGGAAGTCCTAGCTTCAGCAATCAGACAATAAAATGAAATAAAAGCATCCAAATTGGCAAAGAAGTCAAACTTTCACTTCCTGCAGATGAAATGATACTCTACATGGAAAACCTGAAAGACTCCACCAAAAAGCTACTAGAACTGACACATGAATTCAGCAAAGTTGCAGGAAACAAAATCGATGTACAAAAATCAGTTGCTTTTCTATACACCAATAATGAAGCAACAGAAAGTGAAATTGAGAGATTGATTCCATTTACAATTGCATCAAGAACCATAAAATACCTAGGAATAAACAAAAGATATAAAAGTTCGGTATGCTGAAAATTATAGAAAACTTATGATGTAAATTGAAGATACAAATAAGTGGAAAAACATTGCATGCTCATGCATTGGGAGAGTAAACATTGCTAAAATGTCAATACTTCCCAAAGCAATCTACACATTCAATGCAATTCCAATCAAAATTGCACTGACTTTCTTCTCAAAGCTAGAATAAGCAATCCTAAAATTTGTATGGAACAAAAGACCCCAAATAGCCAAAGTAATGTTGAAAAAGAAAATCAAAGTCAGAGGCATCACAATACCAGACTTTAGCCTCTACTACAAAGCTGTAATCATCAAGATAGTATAATATTGGCACAGAAACAGACACATAGACAAATGGAATTGAATAGAGAATCCAGAATTGTACCCACAAATGTATGACAACCTAATCCTTGACAAAGCAGGAAAGACTATCCAATGCAGAAAAGACAGTCTCTTTAGCAAATGGTGCTGGGAGAACTGGACAGCAACATGAACATGCATAAGAATGAAACTGGACTACTTTCTTCCATCAGACACAAAAATAAACTCAGAATGGATGAAAGACTGAAATGTGAGACAGGAAACCATCAAAATCCTAGAAGAGAAAATAGGCAACAACCTCTTTGACCTCAGCTGCAGCAATTTCTTGCTTAACATGTCTCAATGACAAGAAAATTAAAAGCAAAAATAAACTATGGCACCTCATCAGATACAAATGTTCTGCACTGCAAAGGAAACAATCAGCAAAACTAAAAGGCAACTGACAGAATGTCATTTGCAAATGATATATTGGATAAAGGGTTAGTATCCAAAATCTATAAAGAACTCACCAAACTCAATACCTGAGAAACAAACAATCCAGTGAAGAAATGAGCAGAAGACATGAATAGACACTTTTCCAAAGAAGACATCTAGATGGGCAACAGACACATGAAAAGATGCTCAACGTCACTCATCATCTGGAAAATACAAATCAAAAACACACTGAGATACCACCTCACACCTATCAGAGTGGCTAAAATTAACAACTCAGGAAATAACAGATGCTGGTGAGGATGTGGAGAAATGGGAACCCTCTTGCACTGTTGGTGGGAATGCAATCTAGTGCAGTCGCTCTGTAAAACAGTGTGGACATTCCTAAAAGATAAAAATAGAACTACCCTATAACCCAACAATAGCACTACTAGGAATTTACTGAAGATACAGGAGTGCTGATTCATAGGGACACATATACCCCAATGTTTATAGCAGTACTTTGAACAATAGCCAAATTATGGAAAAAGCTTATATGTCCATCCACTGATGAATGGATAAAGGTGTGGTTTGTATATACAATGGAATACTACTCAGCAATGAGAAAGAATGAAATACTGCCATTTGCAGCAACATGGATGGAACTGGAGGGTGTCATGTGAAGTGAAATAAGTCAGTCAGAGAAAGACAGATATCATACGTTTTCACTCACAAGTGGAACTTGAGAAACATAACAGAAGACTATGGAGAAGAGAAGGGGAAAAAATAGTTACAAACATAGAGGGAGGGAGGCAAAGCATAAGAGACCCTTAAATAGAGAGAACAAGCTGAGGGGTAATGGAGGAGCATGGGGGAGAGGGGAAAGTGAGTGATGGGTATTGAGGAGAACACCTGTTGGGATGACAACTAGCTGTTGTATGTAAGCGATGAATCATGGGAATCTACCCCCAAAACCAAGAGCACACTGTATACACTGTGTGTTAGCCAATTTGACAGTAAATTATATTAATAAAATAAAGTTGCAAATCATTTCATCACCAAAAAATATAAAACAAAGGAAACAGGAGGTTGTCATTAACTAAACTCAGGTGTTAGAGGACAGGAAGATGAAGGTGAGAGAAGATGGAACATGTTAATTTTGTCGTTACTGATTTTTGGCAATTAAGAGCTGGCCACCAAAAAATAGATAATTAAAGGCATAATGTAAAGTTATATTTATAAAGTGTTAAAAGAATAACTAGGCATATTAAACATTTAAGAGTTTATGTGAGCAAAAATCAATTTGAATAGGGCAGCATCCAATCCAACAGATAGAAAGGAGCTCAGAGATGTTGCACAAAAGGAAGGACTTTTATAGGCAGGAGGAAGCAAGAACAAGGAAGTTAAATAGTAGGCAAAAAAAAAGTGAATTAGGTATTACAAAGTTACTTGTTTTTAGGAGATGGAAGGGGTCTGTCAGGCGATTAGCTTTGCTAGTGCTGATCAGGCGATTCAAAACTGAATAGTTTAAGATTCCATTTATGAAGAGCCAAAGCTGTTATTAAGTTAGGTCTTTGTTTGGTGACATGGGGCTGAGCATAAGGATCTCCATTGTTGGTGTTCCAACTTTGTCACTGACAATTCCTGTGGTCTTGCTTTAACAGAAGGCAATCCAATAATGCCAAAATATACATTTTTATAATTAGAGAGAAACATACAATGGAAACAGACTACATAGAAATGAACGAGAAAGTGACACAACTTACACTAAGCATGTCTGTCATTTCAATAAATGAAAATAGGCCGAAGTAATCTGCTAAAATGAAAGCACAGCTTTATTCTGTGACATGAGGCATGGATAAAATTAGTGATTAAAATCTGAATACAGAAATATGGACAGTTGTAAGCTAGCATATGTGCACAAAAGGAAAACAAGTAATTCATCTTAACATCAGATAAAATTGAATCCACTCCAAAAGTCATTCATCAAAACAAATAGACACTTTAAAATGCTAAGGGGTAGAGGACACAGTTTGATAGTCATGGAATAGTATGAAACAGCATTTATAAGATGGCGAGTACCAGAGGTTTACTGAGCACTAGACACAGGAAAACTCTCTTACACTTGAAATTGAGGTGGAAACAGAAGGCTCGAGTATAATAGTAAGGATTACCTAATTACTATATTTAAAAATATATCCTAAAAGAAGGAACAAAACTTTTCATGTGCTCACAGTCACAAAATATGATGATATGATGGATCAAAAAAAACTTCAGTAATTCTAAGGATCAGAAATATAGCAATTATCCTATCTCATGCACTAAACCAGAGTTTAATAGAAGAACAAGAAAACAAAAAGTCCTTAACACCTGGATTTTAAGGTGCTCTCAAACAGTTATTGGTTACAGGGAAAAGCAGATAAAAGTGTTACAATAAGTATAAAAAATAATAACACAATAACAAGAATACCAACCCCACATAATCAAGACATTGGTGTACAACTAAAGCAAGGGTCAGGAGAAAAATCACAGATTTAATTACAAGAAGAAAGTGGAAACACAGAAAATAATGATGATAAAGGGGAATCTTATTAGAGGTAATTTAAAGGTCTTAAGACACCTCTTTGCTTAATCTGTCAAATATATTTGAAAACATGAAGGAAATCATAATTTTCTAACAAAATATACTGTATCACAATCTCTCTAGAAATGTACAAAATCTAAACAGGCAGACCACTATAGAAGAATTTTTTTTTTGTAAGGTTATTCAAGCTTTCAAACATGATGAAGAATCCTGAAAAACATTTTAAGTCTTGGTAACTCCAAACATTTTTAAAATATTTCAAGCCAATGAAAAATAATAGTATTTTTTTCAAAATATTTTGAAGAAGCAGGCATGATATTGATAGTGTAACAATGATTGCATAATAAATTGTAAATTATAAACCAATCTTATTTATAGATACTAATTAAAAAACTCTAAAATATGTAAAATAGAACAATGAAGACTTTGAAGTCTTTTTATTTTTCTTTCCTCTTTTATTTAAATTCCAGTATAATTAACATACAGTTCCATATTAGTTTCAGGTGTACAATGCAGTGATTCAGCAGTTCTATACAGTACTCAGTTCTCATCATAATAAATAATTATGTCCCCTTCATAATTAGTCCCCTTCACCTATTTCTTTTTTTTTTTTTAAATATTTTTATTTATTTCTAGGAGAGAGACAGAGAGAGACAGCGTGAGCAGGGGAGGGTCAGAGAGAGAGGGAGTCACAGACTGAAACAGGCTCCAGGCTCTGAGCTGGCAGTCAGCACAGAGCCCGACGCGGGGCTCGAACCCACGAACCACGAGATCATGACCTAAGCGAAAGTCGCACGCTTAACCGACTAAGCCACCCAGGCGCCCCTCCCCTTCGCCTATTTCATTCATCCATCTACCCACCTGCCATCTGCTAACCTTTAGTTTGTTCTATGTAGTTAAGAGTCTGTCTTTTTGTTTGTCTTTCTTTTTTTTTTTTGCCTTTGTTTGTTTTGTTTGCTGCCTTCGTAATTTATTTTTCTCTGACTGACTTATTTCCCTTAGTTTTATACTCTCTCGCTCCATGCATGCTGTTGCAAATGGCAAGATTTCATTCTTTTTTACGGCTGAATAATAAATCCATTGTATACATATACTACATTTATTTTTATAATTTAAGTATTTCAAAAATGTTGTAAGGTCATGTGATAAAATTAAATTTCCATTTTTGTTTTAAAAAACTCCCTTCAAATAATTAATTGATCCTTATAAATGTCAATGCTGGGAGATTTTTGATAATTGATTCGATTTCTTCACTAGTTACGGGTCTGTTCAGATTTTCTGTTTCTTCCTGTGTGAATTTTGGTAGTGAGTGTGTGTTTAGGAATTTGTCCATTTCTTCTAAGTTGTCCACTTCGTTGGCATATAAGTTTTCATAGTATTCCCTGATAATTGCTTGTATTTCTGAGGGGTTGGTTTTAATAAGTTCATTTTCATTCATGATTTTGTCTATTTGGGTGCTCTCTCTTTTCTTTTTCAGAAGCCTGGCTAGAGGTTTGTCAATTTTATTTTTTCAAAGAACCAACTCTTGGTTTCATTGATCTGTTGAATTGTTTCTTTGGTCTCTATGTCGTTTATTTCTGCTCTGATTTTTACTATTTTTCTACTGGGTTTGGGGTGCTCTTGTTGCTCTGCCTCTAGTTCCTTTAGGCGAGTTGTTAGATTTTGCACTTGCACTTTCTCTAATTTCTTGAAATAGGCCTGGAGTGCAATGTACTTTCCTCTTAGGACTGCCTTTGCCGCATCCCATAGAGTTTGGATTGTTGTATTTTCATTTTCATTTGTTTCCATATATTTTTTAATTTCTCCTCTAATTGCCTGATTGGCCCATTCATTCTTTAGTAGGGTATTCTTTAACCTCCATGGTTTTGGAGGTTTTCCAGACTTCTTCCTGTGATTGATTTCAAGTTTCAAAGCATTATGATCTGAAAGTGTGCATGGTATGATCTCAATTCTTTTATATATATTGAGGGCTGCTTTATGGCCCAGTATGTGATCTATCTTGGAGAATATGCCATGCACACTTGAGAAGAAAATGAATTCCTTGGCCTCAGGATGCAGAGTTCTAAATATATCTGTAAGATCCGTCTGGTCCATTGTGTCATTCAAGTCCATTTTTTCTTTAGTGATTTTCTGTCTGGTTGATCTATCCATTGCTGTAAGCAGAGTATAAATGTCAATGCATTATTTTAAAGAAATTTTTAAAACAAGAATGGAGATAAATACACTCACAAACATAGACATGTGTACATATATTTCAAAGAAAGGATTGTACTTTGTAGGGAAATACTAAAAGCATTCTCATTAAGTTGGACAAAATACAAAAATGTAAAATCTTATTTATCTCTAATATTATTTGCTGTTACTGATGTTACACTGCCTCCCAAAAAACTTAGAAAAGTGAATAAAAATGTACAAATATGGGGTAAAAGCTGTAAAATAACCACTATATCTGATTACATAAATCAAAGATGATAAACAAAATATTTTGGCAATGATAAAAACTTCAGAATTTGTGTGTTTGGGGAAAATAACATATAATAATCAGTAGCTTACATATATGTATATAAAATAAAAATTTTAGATTTAAATAAAAATTCCATTTATATTAGCACAATATAAAGTAAAGTATGTGGGAATACATATAATGAAATGTTTATAGTCTATTTGAACAATAATTTAAAACACTCCTGAGGGACAAAAGAATATTTGAACCCGCTAAATATGTTGCCACTGTCATTAGGCAGGAAAACTCAACATCAAACAGATTTCCATTCTCCCTTATTTAATTTAGAAATACAATGAGATCCCAGTAATAGTATTAATAATTATTTTAAGTAGTCAAGGTTCATGTGAAAATAGCAAGTTCTGAAAATAATAACAAGGGGCTAGGGAAGCAGGTATTGTAACATGATAAATAGAAATGAAATAGAATAGAATGAAAGTAACGTGTAAAAGAAGGAAGAATAGATGGGCAATTAGCAGAACAGAATATAAGGACTAGATATACACTGAATCACATAAGCTAGTATAAGACGGAAGCCATCTTAAGGCATCAGGGAAAAAAGATATTATTTAATAAATGGCAATGGAACAATTTAGTAGTTACCCGGAAAATGAAATAAGCTGGATGCATACCTAATTTTTTTCTCAGAATAAATTCCAAATGGTTTAAATACTTAAATATAAAAGTGAAATGATAAAGAGCTAGAAAGTAACATGAGAGAGCTAATGTGTATACACACATACAGAAAGAGAGCATATGAGAGCCTTTTCTGACTATGAAACAAGGCTCAGAGTAAGAAAACAATAATAAATAATTTTAGTTACATAAAATTAAAATTTTGGCACTGTACACACAAGACAGTGAAGTCAAAAGCCAAACTATTACTTAGGAGAAATTGGGATATGTTGCCAATATCATAGAAATAGCTCACTGCCCTAGCATATTAAGTGCTCCTCCAAAACAAAAGGCCAGCAAACTGAGAGAAAGACAAGCACAGCAGCCAGGGGACAGAAGTGCATGTGGGTGCTGTGTAGGTGAAGGACTTGACCATTCCTGCAGATGAATGCGCTGGGGTGCCAAGGTTTCACCAAGCAGTGTGGTAACATGAAGAGTGATAACCACCCCGCTTTGGCAACAAGGCGTGAAAACAGATGCTCTCATACATCCCTGATGGAAATTCTCACTGGTACAGTCTCTATAAAAGACAATCTTGGAAATAAATTTCAAAATTAAAAATTCATGCACCCTTTGATCCAGCAATTTCACCTCTAGAACAGAGATAAAAGATTGGAAACAAACTAGATGTCTCTCAATTGTGGATGGGTTAAATAAATCATGGAACATTCCATCAAGGGAATGGCCCACAATTACAAAAGAAATAAAGGAAAGGAATAATTTCCAGGATAAGCAAATAAAGCAAAGTACAGCAGAATGTCTAATGATCTGTCATTTGTGTAGAAACAGAAAGGGAAGAATATCTGTGTACCTGTGAATGCTCTTATGATTTATTTGCTTTCACATGCATAGAATATTTCAAGAGAGATAAATAAGAAATGAGGCAGCTGAGGGTCAGAGATCAAGGTGAGATTTTACAGAAGACCCTCTTTAGTTGTTGAAATTTGAAACTTATGAATATAATGCCAGTTGCAAACATGCATAAAGTTAAAATAAAATTCAAAGTAATCAATACTTAGTAATTAAAAGGAAATCTGCAATTCAATAAGATGATTACAAAGAAACCAATAGAAAGATAGGTAAAAGGTATAAAATGAAAATTTTCACCAATATGTAAACTGAAGGGCTTAGTGAATGTGGAGAGATGAACCTTCCCTGTAATCAGAGAGCTAACCTATGACAACCAGGAAGCCTACCAGGGAGGCAGAGAGGAAAGGGGAGCTGCATCCAGTGCTGGAGAGGGTGAGAGTACAGGACCCTCCCTCTGGATGAGGGGGCAGTCTACCAACACATAGTCAGGCTAAATCAGAGCATCCTCCCTGAGACCTGTCAGGATTACCCCGGTTCACCATTTGTTATGAAGCCCTTTATCTCCCTGAGTTGTGTGCTAGCTTCCCAGAGGCCTGGCAATTTTTTGTTTCTTTGTTTGTTTGTTTTTGCTTTTAGTTTATTTCATTTGTTAAATGTCCAGCACCTAGTAATGTGAAATGTAGGACTCTGGTTTGTCAGTTGTTCTCAAACTTGACATATTAACATGGAAATTTAAAAAAAAAAAAATCTGAAAACCATGTCAAACTCAAGACAAATTATTTACAGTCTTGGAGAGGAGGATTGTGGACAAGTGTGGTAATTATTGATATTATCTCTTGGGGGCAACAAAGTCTTTTCTGTTTCCTGTTCATGAGACAGCCATCCAGCATGATGACAGGTTTGCACAATGGGTGCATGCTTTTTGACTGAGAGATATGCAATAAGCTCCTCACCCCTTCTGTGGACTCCACACATCATGCAGCTTCTCACCTCCAAAGGCAGCAGAGTTAGCGAATCCCACTCCTAAATGACTGATCTTACCAAATGGAAAAAGAAATGCAACAACAGCAACAACAACAACAACAACAATAATAAATAGATGGAGAGTCGCAAATGCAGAACATATCCACAGGGCTGAGAGAGTTGCTGCTGTGGTTGTTGCATTGTGCTTTTTTTGTTTTGACTTGATTTTTATATCACTTTTTGCTCATGGGAAGTTAGAGGTTAGTTCTCTCTTGCTTGCACAATGGCAACATTTTCAAGAACATTCTATTTCCACCAAACCAAAGGACCTGTCTTGAATACACTTTTATTATGAATGAACCATCACTGCATCCTGTTCAGACTGAAGAATGAGGCCTAGATAAGAGACTAAGAATGCAGCTCATATGGAGTAATAGCTGCATCACACATCTATATTGGGGGCTAGATAGGGCCTGGGACGTCATGTTCCACACACAGGGCTCTACCTTCATCAGTTATTTTGGCATCAATGTCTCTTCCTTTATCACCTAGGAAATTGGCATTGGCTTCATCCCTTGTCCTTGTGAACTTGGATGTGAATGAGGTGTCTGCCAGGCTAGGACGGGAAATCACTCAGGGCCCCGGAATGCCAGCATGTTCTGACTGATGGTGGCCTTGGGTCTGGCATCTTGGAATGGAAATTTTGAAAATATTTCACTCTGTCCTTGATTTGAAGATTCTCTTGGCTTGGCTAAATTGTTTGGTCCTCATCTTCAAATTGGTGTTGTCCCAATATTATGTCTCCTTTTGGCTCAGAATTTCAGATTACTCAGACTTTTCTTAGTCTAGACTTGATTAACTGTGATTCTGATTGCTCAGTACAACACCCTTGTTTTTGGAGCTGGAGAAACTGTGTGGGGAAGACCAAGAGAACAGTAAGAACATTCTGGTTAATTTTCCATTTCACTTTGTTATAGTGTCCCCAAAATAATTCACAATGATTTTGATACAAGAATTGAACAGTTCTTTTGCATCTTTCTGTATTTCCACAATGTGTGTATTTCATGTACATTCATTAAACAGATGGCTGAGTCCTGCAGGTTATGAGGTTCAGGACAGTTAGTTTTGCTGGAGAGCCTGGTTCTATATGTGCAGCCTAGAAGGTCAGGCCTGCCTTGGTATGGAGAAACTGTGTTAGACTCACACAGGTCCAACAGGACTCCTTTCATGGCAGAAAGAATCTGATGTCCTCATGGATATCCTAATGAATGAGAACCTCCTCCATCTTGTCTCACACTCAGAGCCCATTATTCCAAGTCTATCCAATCTTTTAGTTTGATCTGAGGTCCATTTACAATAGATTCCATTGAGTGTTCTTGTTACAAATGTATGCTCCGTGATCTTACTGATTTTTAAGTTCTGAGCCTAGAGGCAGGGAGTGTGCATTTTCATCAATAATTCACGCACTGTAGTTTTAGAAATGCATATATAAAGGGTCATGTTACCTAGATCACAATTTGAGAAATGCTGAGGAAATATCCTAGTGTTCCCCAAATTTATTCTTCATTGGAAACATCAGAAATATTTAGAAATTCAGATCTCAGTTACACCAGAGCCTTAATGAATCAGAATCTTTGAGAGTGAGAACAGGACATGAAAATTTGAACAAGTTACAGATAATTGTTTAGCAAGATGTTAGCACCTTGATGAAGTCTCCCAATTTCTGGAATTAGGTGCCACCTTCTCAATTTTTGTCATATGCATCTTTTTCTTCCTTTTCTTTTTTAAAAACTTAAATCCACATTAGTTAACATAGTGTAATAATGATTTCAGGAAATTATTGATCACTTACATATAGCCCCAGTACTCATCCCAGCAAGAGCCCTCCTTAATGCCAATCTCGTATTTATCCCATCCCACCACTCACCACCGGCCAGCAACCCTCAATTCATTTCTTTGTGTTTAATAGTCTCTTATGGTTTGTCTCCCTCTGTGTTTTTCTTATTTTTGCTTCCCTTCCCCTATGTTTTGTTTTGCTTCTTAAATTCCACATGTGAGTAAAATCATATGATATTTGTCTTTCTCTGACTGACTTATTTCACTTAGCATAATACACTTTAGTTCCATCCATGTTGTTGCAAATAGCGAGACTTCATTCTTTTTGATCACCAGGTGATATTCCATTTTATATATATATATATATATATAATGTCTTCTTATATATATATATATATATATATATATATATATGTCTTCTTTATCCATTCATCAGTCGATAGACACTGGGCTCTTTCCATACTTTGGCTATTAGTGCTGCTATAAACATTGGGGTTGCCCATGCCCTTTGAATCAGTATTTTTGTATCCTTTGGATAAATACCTAGTAGTGCAATTGCTCAGTTGTAGGATAGTTTGATTTTTAGTTTTTTGAGAAACCTCCATACTGTTTTCCAGACTGGCTGCACCAGTTTGCATTCTCACCAGCAGTGCAAAAGATTCCTCATTCTCTGCATACTCGCCAACATCTATTGTTGCCTGAGTTGTTAATTTTAGCCATTCTTTAGGTGTGAAGTGGTATCTCATTGTGGTTTTGATTTGTATTTCCTTGATGATGAGCGATGTTGAACGTCTTTTCATGTGTCTGCTACCATCTGGATGTCTTCTTGGAAAAGTGTCTATTCATGTCTTTTGCCCATCTCTTAAATGGATTATTTGTTTTTTTTAGGGGGTTGACTTTGATAAGTTCTTTGTAGCTTTTTGATACTAAGCCATATCTAATATGTTATTTGCAAATATCTTCTCCCATTCTACTGGTTACCTTGCAGTTTTGCTGATTGTTTCCTTCACTGTGAAGAAGGTTTTTTTAATCTTGATTAAGTCCCAATAGTTCATTTTTGCTTTTGTTTCCTTTGCCTCCAGAGACATGTCAAGTAAGGAGTTGCTATGTCTGAGGTCAAAGAGGTTGTTGCCTGTCTATGATTTAATGGCTTCCTATCTTTCACTAGGTCTTTTATCCATTCTGAGTTTATTTTTGTGTACAGTGTAAGAACGTGGTCCAGGTTCATTTACCTGCATATCACTGTCCAGTTTTCCCAGCACCATTTGCTGAAGAGACTGGCTTTTTTCCATTGGATATTCTTTCCTGCTTTGTCAACAATTAGTTGGCCATACATTTGTGGGTCCATTTTTGGGTTCTCTATTCTGTTCCATTGATCTGAGTGTCTGTTTTCATGCCAGTACCATACTGTCTTGATGATTACAGTTTTGTAATGTGTTTTGAAGTCTGGGATTGTGATGCCTCCAGCTTTGGTTTTCTTTATCAGGATTGCTTTGGCCATTCACGGTCTTTTGTGGTTCCATACAAATTTTAGGGTTGTTCTAGCTCTGTGAAGAATGCTGGTGTTATTTTGATAGGTATTGCATTGAATATTAAATTGCTTTGGGTATTATCAACATATTAACAATATTTGTTCTTTCATTCCATTAGCATGGAATATTTTTCCATTTCTTTGTGTCTTCTTTAATTCCTTTCATAAGCTTTCTACAGTTTTCAGTGTATAGATTTTTCACCTCTTTGGTTAGATTTATTCCTAGGTAATTTATGGCTTTCAGTGCAATTGTAAATGGGATCGATTCCTTGATTTCTCTTTCTACTGCTTCATTACTGGTGTATAGAAATGCAACAGATTTCTGTATATTGATTTTATATACTGCAACTCCGCTAAATTCTTCAGTTCTAGGAGTTTTTTGGTGGAGTCTTTGGGTTTTCCACATAGAGTATCATGTTGTTTGTGAAGAGTGAAAGTTTGACCTCTTCCTTGCATATATGGATGCATTTTATTTCTTTGTGTTGTCTGATTGTTGGGCTAGGACTTCCAAGACTATGTTAAACAACAGCAGTGAGAGTGAACATCTCTGTAGTGTTTCTGAACCTTTGAGGGAAACTCAGTTTTTCACCATTGTGGATGATATAGCTGCAGTCTTTCATATATGGCCTTTATAATCTTGAGGTATGTTCCTTCTATCTTTACTTTCTTGAGAGTTTTTATCAAAAGATGATGTATTTTGTCAAATGCTTTTTCTGCATCTAGTGAGAAGATCATGTGCCTCATATCCTTTAATTAATGTGATATATCACATTGATTGATTTGTGGATATTGAATCAGCCCTGCATCTCAGGAGTAAATCCCACTTAGGCATGGTAAATATTTATTTTAATGTATTGCTGGATCTGGTTTGCTAGTACCTTGTTGAGAATTTTTGCATCCATGTTCATCAGGGAAATTACTCTGTAGTTCTCCTTTTCAGCGGGGTCTGTCTTCTTTTGGAATGAAGGTAATGCTGGCCTCATAGAAAAAGTTTGGAAGTTTTCCTTCTATTTTTATTTTTTGGAATAGCTCAAAAGAATAGGCGTTAACTCTTCTTTAAATGTTTGGTAGAATTCCCCTGGAAAGCAATCTGACCCCGGTCCTGGACTCTTGTTTGTTGGGAGATTTTTGATTACTGATTCAATTTCTTTACTGGTTATGGGTTTGTTCAAATCTTCTATTTCTCCCTGCTTCAGTTTTGGCAGTTTATGTTTCTAGGAATTTGTCCATTTCTTCCAGATTGCCCACATTTTTGGTGTATAATTACTCATAATTTTCTCTCATAATAATTTGTATTTATGTGATGTTGGTTGTGATGTCTCTTTTTTCATTTTTGGGTTTATTTATTTGGGTTCTTTCATTTTTCTGTTTGATCAATATAACTAGGGGTTTATCAATTTTATTAAGTTTTTCCAAGAACAAGCTCCTGGTTCATTGATCTGTCGTACTGTTTTTGTTTTTGTTTTGTTTTTTTGTTTTTGATTCTGACATCCTTGATTTCTGCTCTTAGCTTGATTATTTCCCTTCTTCTGCTGGTTTTGGCCTTAATTTGTTGTTCTGTTTCGAGCTTCTTTAGGTTTAAGGTTAGGCTGTGTATTTTAGGCCTTTCTTCCTTCTTTAGGGAGGCCCAGATTGCTTATACCTCCCTCTTATGACATTTTTGTTGCACCCAGAGGTTGTGTGCTGTAGTGTTTTCATTTTCCTTTTTTTTTGAGGTCATTATACTTTTAGTTTGCATTTATTCTTATGAATAATTTTGAAAATTTTTTGTATATGTTTTCTCATCAAATTTCAATTTTCTTTTGTGAAATGTTTATTTAAATATTTTGCCATTTTCTAATTTAAGTTTTTCTTTCTTTTCTTTTTTCCTTCAGTTTTACTGAGATATAATTGGCATATAGTCCTATGCAAGTTTAAGGCATACAGTGCAATCAGTTGACCTACATATATTATGAAGTGATGACTGCATTAAGTTTTGTTACATTTATCATCTTGTCATCAGATATGTCCTGAAACTTGGCCTTTACTGCCCGCTTGCTTTTGTTCACTAACCTTTGTCTTACATTTTCCCCAAGCTCTTTTTTCAGATTTTCCTCTTAACTCAGGCAAATGAGACCTAAAGCAGCCCCCTCCCCCAGATGATGGTGACTGCAATGACAGGCCCTCCCACTGCCCCATACCACCCAGACCTTTTGAGCTAAACCCCCCAACTCAAGCTTGTGCAGATGGACCTTGGACTGGCCCCTGAAAAGATCTACCATTATTTTTACCTTATTATAATACTAAAATCTCCACTCAAGGAGGAGACTCAGTCTCATTTACATAACATACATTAGTATAGACATGTTGCCTTAAGGTGCTTGTGTGACCTTATGCCTGCCTCTACATATGAAGATAAGGCTTCCCAATTAAATACCCATCGTGCTCGCTTTGGCAGCACATATACTAAAATTGGAATGATACAGAGAAGATTAGCATGGCCCCTGCGCAAGGATGACATATAAATTCATGAAGCGTTCCATATTTTTACTGCTTCTTTGTGCTGGCTCCTGGCTGACTGGACTTCAAAGGAGCGGCGCACTGGACACCATTGTACGGCCGGGCAGCTTGGGCCCCTGAAAGAGCCGCGCGCGGACACCGGGCGTCCGCGCTCCTGGCTGGCTGGAACTCTAGAGGGAAGGCAAAGAGCTAAAAACTGGGAAATTTGCCTGTGAGTTCCTGTTTCGGGTGACGAGCCACAGAAGGACCTGGTTCTCCTCACTCCAGCGGGCTCAGGCTCAGCTCACCCGGCAGGCAAGCCCCCGCCCATGCTCGCCAGCCAGACCCAGAAAAGGAAGCAGAAATTCTGACTCCACCCCCAGAGCTCCGCAGGGGGCCTGGAATTGCCCCGAGGGAGTTGCCTGGGAAGCTGTGTCTAAGGCAATTTCAGCGGGGCGCGCGGACTGGGATTTGGAGATTGGGACTGGCCTGAGTTGAAGAGCATAACCAACTTCGGCTGCACCCCCGGTACGGGGACTTTACACGCCCAAAAAAGCGAGGTGCAGTGCTTGTTTCAAGAAGGGACTGGAGCACCTTCACTCTCCTCCCCACAACCGCCAAGGCAGAACTCCCACCTGAGGCAGTGGATCACGCCACCCCAATCCCTGCTTGAGAGCTGCCCTCCTCCCTTTTTTTTTTTTTCTTCTTCTTTCTCTTTTCTCCCCAGAACACTGACCTGATTAACTCTGGTCGCCGGCTTGCTTAAACAATCATAATGAGTCCATTCTGTAGATGTAAATTCTACACCTACCAACATTTTCATCTCTTTCTCTCAGGAGTAATTAGACTATATAGTTTCTCTGGATAATACCAGCATCCTTCTCTCACCTATCCAACCATATTCTGCCCTTTACCTCTTGAAAAAAGCTTCTTATCCCTTCTGCCTATTCATTCTATTTCCAATTTTGCCTCATCCCTGCCCTGTCTTCACTCTCTTTCTCTATGCTCTTCAACCAGCACTGCATACACACGGCTATTTAACTGTAGCTGGGAAATCCGGTTATATGCTTTAAACTGTTCTTTGTCCATTGGTTTTCTTCTTTTTTCCTTTTCTTTTCTCCTTTTTGACCCTTTTATGTATTTTATACTCCCTATTATTCGCCCTCCCTCCTCCGTCTTTTCTTTTAACTTTTTCGTTTTCCCTCTTGCTTTGCATGTTAGTTGAATTAGCCTGTGCGTTTGTGTGCTCCTGCTCCCTGTGTGTTTGTCTGTCTGTTTTCTTTTCCAGGGCTACCTCAAGAAATAAGCGAGTACACAAGGTGGAGAGTCCCAAATATCACTACAAATAGGAAAATAAAATAACCAAGGTCTCAACAACAGAGACCAAGACATACCATTCAAAAAACACTCTCCGAAAGGATAGGCCCTGGACAGTCAAAGAGTCTTCTTGGATATAGCAGTGCTCATAGATACAGAGAGCATTAACAGGTCTTTAAAACCAACAAGAGACGGAAAGCTAACTAAAATGATGAAACGAAAGAGCTCTCCTCCAAAGAAACTCCAAGAAGAAATGACAGCTAATGAACTGCTCAAAACAGATATCAGCAGCATAACTGAACAAGATTTTAGAATAATAATGGTAAAATTAATAGCTGGGCTTGAAAAAAGTATAGGGGACATCAAAGAAACTATGGCTACAGACAGAATGGAAAATAAAAACAGGCATGAAGAATTTTTAAAAATGCGATAAATGAGATACATAATAAATTAGAGGCCTCCAATGCACGGATTGAAGAGGCAGAAAGGAGAATAAGTAATTTAGAAGACACCATGATAGAAAAACAAGAAGCTGACCAAAAAAAAGAGACAAACTGATCCAGAAACAGGAAAGAAGAATTCGAGAGCTCAGTGATACGGTCAAATGCAACAATATCCGTATCATAGAAATCCCAGAAGAGGAAGAGAGAGGGAAAGGTGCTGAAGGAGTCCTGGAACAAATTATAGCAGAGAACTTCCCCGACCTGGGGAAGGAAGTAAATGTTGAAATACAAGAGGCTCAGAGGACTCCCCTCAGATGTAGCTTGAATCAATCTTCTGCATGGCATATCATAGTAAAAATGGCAAAATATAAGGACAAAGAGAGAATTTTGAAAGCAGCAAGGGAGAAAAAGGCCCTAACATTAAGGGAAACCTATCAGAGTGGTGACAGACCTATCTACTGAAACTTGGTAGGCCAGAAAGGAATGGCAGGAGATCTTCAATGTGATGAACTGTAAAAATATGCAGCCAAGAATCCTCTCTCCAGCAAGCCTGTCATTCAAAATAGAGGGAGAGATAAAAGTCTTTCCAAATACACAGAAATTGAAAGAATTTGTCAACACTAAGCCAGTCCTACAAGAAATCCTGAGGGGGACATTCTGAAGGAAAGGTTGCAAGGAACAAAGATACCAGAGACACCACCACAAGCATGAACTCCACAAAGGACACAAAGACTCTAAACCCACATATTTCAATAATAACACTGAATGTCAATGGGCTGAATGCTCCAATAAATACCCATCCTAACCCTAAAATAAAAGCCAGCGATTCACCCTTTATCAGGGAGCCATTGCTTTGAAGCCATTTCTCATGATGGCCTTATTTGCAGAAAATAAAAGTTTTCTTCCTGCGACAACTTACTTGGTGCAATTTCTTACTCACCAAGGAGTGAACTCATGTGAGTTTGGTTACAATCTCCTATAGATTTAAAAAAAAAAAAAAAAAGAAAAGAAAGGGGCTCCTGGGTGGCTCAGTCGGTTAAGCATCCGACTTCGTCTCAGGCCATGATCTCATGGTTTGTGGGTTCGAGCTCCACATCGGGCTCTGTGCTGACAGCCAGCTCAGAGCCTGGAGCCTGTTTCAGATTCTGTGTCTCCCTCTCTCCCTGACCCTCCCCTGCTCATGCTGTCTCTCTCTCTCTCTCTCAGAAATAAATAAAACATATTTTAAAACATTTTTAAAAAATTTCACTTGTGATGAGAACTTTTAGGATCTACTCTCTTAGGAACTTTCAAATATATCATAGACCGGTGATAATTCATGTTGTACATTACATTCCCCAATACTTATTTATCTAATAATTGGAAACTTGTATCTTTTGCCACCTGGAACCAGTAAAAATATGGAACACTTCATGAATTTGTGAGTCATTCTTGCATAAGGCCTGTGCTACTCTTTCCTGTATTGTTCTAATTTTTAGTGCATATACTGATGAAGCAAACATTTCTTTCTTTTTTCTTTTTGGGAATTTTGAGAATTCTTTATTCTGAAACAGCAACAAATACCTTCTCAAATTATATGGTTTCTAAATATTTTCTCTCAGCTATGGCTCCTTTTATTTTAACAGTATCTTTATTTTAGCAGATGGTCTTAAATTGATAAAGCTTTATTATCAATTTTTACCTTTTATGTATTGGATTTTTGGGATCGTAATCTAAGAAATTCTACCAAACATGTGGTCACAGAGATTTTGTATGTTTTTTCCTACACGTTTTCCATTTTATTTTATTTTATTTTTTATTTATTTCTAGGAGAGAGAGAGAGAGAGAGAGCAGGGGAGGGTCAGAGAGAGAGGGAGTCACAGACTCTGAAACAGGCTCCAGGCTCTGAGCTGGCAGTCAGCACAGAGCCCGACGCGGGGCTCGAACCCACGAACCGCGAGATCATGACCTAAGCGAAAGTCGGATGCTTAACCGACTAAGCCACCCAGGAGCCCCACGTTTTCCATTTTAGATTTTATAGGTCCATGATACATTTTGAGTCAATTTTTGTACAATGTACTGTACTTTGTACAGTGCAAAATATAGGTCAATGTTTATTTTGTACTTGAATGCTTTAACTGTTATAGCAACTTGTGTGCTATAACAAGTTTGAACTATTCTAGTTCTTTTGACTTTCAATGTAAGTTTTAGAACTTGTTTGTCATTATCTAAAAACAAACAAAAAATCTACAAGGATTTTTTGGGGATTGCATCAGATCTATAGATGAGCTTGCAGAGAATTTGACCACTCAACAACACTGATACTTCCAATCTATGAAGTGATTTCTAGTTTTAAGTATAGAGAAACTGTACATATTTGGTTGAATTTATACTTAAATATTTCATGTTTTTAGTTTTATATAAATTGTATTGATTTTTAAATTAAAATTTGGCAATTGTTCATTGCCAATACAAAGAAATATAATTTATTTTTTATTATTTACCTTGTATCTTACCTCCTTGTTAAATTTACTCATTAAATTAAAATTTTAGATTCCTTGGGATTTTTATTTCTTCTTTACCAATATATAAACCTTTAATTTCTTACCTTATTTTATTAGCTAAGACTTCCAATCATTTTAAGAAGAAAATATTCTTTCCTTATCATTAATTATGATGTTTCTTGTAGATTTTAATTTTTTAAAGATACGTTTATTGGGTTAACTAGTTTTCTTTTATTTTTAGCTTACTGAGAGATTTTAATCATAAATGTGTGTCAAACTTCAGTTTTCCTGTATCTATTGAAATGATCATATGGTTTGTCTTTAGTGTCTTGATATAATAATTTATATAGATTCATTTCCAAAAGTTGACCCAATGTTGCATTCTAGGGTCAAACTCCATTTGTTTATAACGCACTGCTCCTTTTCTGTATTGTTAAATTTATTTGCAATTATTATTATTACTATTATTATTAATTTTTGAGAATTTTTGTGTCTACTATTATGATAGGTATGGTAACATCTTATCTGAGTTTGGTTTCAGGGTAATGCTAGCCTCATAGAATGATTAGGAAAATATTTCCTTCTCTTCTGTTTTTTAGAACGTTTTGTGTTGAATTAGTATTATTTCTTCCTAAAATATTTAACAGAATTTTCCAGTATAGCCACCCTGGGCCTGAAATTTTCCTTGTTAGAAGGGTTTTTTTTTTTTAATTTTTTAAAAAATTTATTTCTAAGAGAGAGAGAGAGAGAGAGACAGACAGCGTGAGCAGAGGAGGGTCAGAGAGAGAGGGAATCACAGACTCTGAAACAGGCTCCAGACTCTGAGCCGGCAGCCAGCACAGAGCCCGCCGCGGGGCTTGAACGCACGTACCGCGAGATCATGACCTAAGCGAAAGTCGGACGCCCAACCGACTAAGCCGCCCAGGCGCCCCTAGAAGGGTTTTAATAAAACATTCAATTTCTTTAATAGAGGTAGAGCTATTCAGACTACTATTTTTTTTTCTTGAGTGAGCTTTGGTAGTTTGTATCTCTCAAGGAACTTGTTTATTTTATATATATTTTCACATTTACTTTATGATGAAAAATTCTTATTAATATTTTAATGTCTTCAGAGCATACTTCATTCCAGATGTTCACAATTTGTATAAATTTCTTATTCATTGTGACTTGAAGGTGATCAATTTTAAGTCTTTTTGAAGAACCTGTTTTTGTTATTAATTTTTCTCTATTTTTTAATTTTAAATTTCAATGATTTCAGCTTTTACTGTTATTTTTTTTCCTCTCTCTGTTTGCTGTGGTTTTGCTCTGTTTGCTCTTTTTTTCCCTTATTTTCTTAAAGTGCAAGCTTAGTTCATTGATTGGAGACCTCTCTTCTCTCTTTTTTTAAAAAAAGTTTTATGTTTACTTATTTTTGAGGGAGAGAGAGAGACAAAGGGTGAGTGGGGGAGGAGCAGAGAGAGAGGGAGACACAGAATCTGAATCAGACTCCAGGCTCTGAGCTGTCGGCACACAGCCTGATGCAGGGCTCAAACCCAAGAACTGTGTGATCATGACCTGAGCTGAAGTCAGATACTCAACTGATTTAGCAACCCAAGTGCCCTTCTTCTCTTTTTAATGTGAAGATTAATGTCATAAATTTCTGTCTGTGCTCTTTAGCAATATCTCACAGTTTTTGATAATTTTGTATTTTCAATTTTATTTGATTCAAAGTATTTTCTAATATCCTTGGTAATTTTCTCTTTGACTCTTGCATTATTTAATGAATGTTTTAAAGATTCATAGTGTTGGGGTATTTTCCATCTCTCCTTCTTTGAGTGATGGTTCCAATATTGATACAGTTTTTGAAATCTTTGCTGTCCTGCCTTGGGTCTATTCTGTACTTGTGCCACTCAAGAGTAAAATGAGCAAACCTGTATAAGGAATTTGCCAACTTGTAGAATCAGTCTCCATAATGTATACAAACTCACGGTTTGAAAGTTTTATTCAGAAAGAACCAAAACTGTTCTTGCAAATGGAATAACAGTTTTTTTTTTTTTTTCTCAAGCTTTAGTATGTGGAAGAGTCCACATACTATATAAGGATAATAAGGATAGACTGTTAAAAGATAGGTTGTGGAACTTCAGATTTCGATGCACTAGGGTTGAGGTGTGCCCTAAGGACTTGTACATCTAACAAGCCCTTCCATGAAGCTACTATTGCAGGTGGTGGGCCACAATTTGAGTAATGCTAGTAGAGAAGGCTTCTCATGATCTGGCCTCTGCCAGACACATACAGCTTTATCCTCCTCATCCCATCCTGAAGTTCAGTCATATCAAACCATTTGTGCCCTGGACTGAACTATGGTTCACCACCATGTCTTCCTGCCTCATTCTTATCTCTAGAGCTTCTTGTCTTTCAAGGGGCAAGCAGGAATCTGTAAGCATGCTTAAATATGTAACATACTCATCTAGAGGATTGTCCCCATGAAGCCAAGTATCTGCAGGAAGAAGCAGTAATCATTTTTTTAAAGTTTATTTATTTGGGGCAGAGGGGCAGAGAGGGAGGGAGAAAGAGAGAATCCCAAGTTGACTCTGCTCTGTCAATGCAGAGCTGATGGGGGGCTTGAACTCACAACCCATGAGATCATGACCTGAGCTGAAATCAAGAGTCAGATGCTTATTCGACAGAGCCACCCAGGCACCCCTAAAGAAACAGTAATCATTTTTGTAGTCACTTCTCAGGCCTTTGTCCTGTTAGAGCAATCATGCATCCTCTTCCTCACTGGATCACTCCTGCCATGCATGTATCATTTCTGTCACACAATAGTCACTGAAGGCAGAAAGGGTATGGGATGCTGCTGGTACTTCAGGAGGTTGCCCCTAGGACCTTTCTTCTCAGTTGAGGATGGGGCTTCTGACGACAACTGGTCTTCGTTTGCAATGACATATTGACTTCCGTATTTTCTGCTGTTTATTATTAATTTCTCTCTTTAAATCAAATGTAAACCAAGCACATAGTTTCTTAGAGGTAGTACTTTATAATGATTAACTATTCTTATGTTGAAAGGAGACAACTCACTTTCTTGATTAACTTAATTATTTTTTAATCTGTGGGACTGTGGGCATGCTATGCTACTTAACCCTTCTGTGTCTCTGCTTTATCATCATTAAAATGTGGGACATAAGAGTAACTATGCTTCAGGATTAAATTGAGCTAATTGACATAAGATGACCAGCACAGAATGAGATTTCACTAATATTTCTGTATTATGATCAATATCACTATTGTTTCCATGTTTGTCTATACATGATGGCTTTAACTTACAGTGATGAGGGTTCACCCACCAAGTTTTATCAGCATGGACAGAAGGACTCCTACATATTGAAAATAACAGTTAATTTTCTGCAGGAAGGTAGAAAGAGTTTGGTGTTCAAAAGGATCTAATCAAAATCAGGGTCTTTCAGAGCTCCTCACTCACTCATGCGTAGGACTAAGCGATGTTCAGAGTTTGATCTTCTTTGATGGTTCCTGATACTGAAAGATGTTGGGACACCCATGAAAGCCCCAGAAACTGTAGCCTTTATACCGGAATCATTTCTATTGAATAGGCAGTGATATCATGGAGATAATGTAGGGTCCTGTCCCCACTCTGCATTGAGAGTATAGCTTTGAATACCTGTTCCATGAGAAGCTGTGGTTGGAGAGCATCCCATGCCCTTAGTCTCGATAAAAGCCAGATTTCACGGAATAACTTTGCCTGATCGTAAGCACTTTAGCTGTAAACCTACCGAGAGACCCTTTAGGCTAAAGTTGACACACATTTGATTAGTGTGACCTGAGCTAATTCACTCTGCACACATAATAACTACTAGGAGCATCAACAGTTGGACCAGATTATGTCAGTCTCTTCCAAACAGTTGTTTAATTATTAGACTTAAGTATTTAGAAACTTGGTAACAAATATTTGGAAACAAGAGATTGTAATTCCATTTCTTCTTCAACCATAAGCCATGAAGATTTTTAAAAAGAAGCATATCCTCTTTGATTCCTGCAAAGCAAATTATAAGACAAATGGCACATTAGCTATGTCATGCTTGATCTAAGCTCTGCTGCCTCCCTTAGTGGATTTTGCATATTAATGAAATGATGTTCTTTAAATGACAAAGTCCCATGTGTTAACAATGCAATCAAAATTCAGATTTTTCAAATCAATCTGGGAAGAGGATATAAAGAATAATATATGAGAGCCATGCTGGCAATAGACATACCATGTAAGCTACATACTTAACTAAGTTTTCTAATAGGTACATTGAAAGAAGTAAAAAGTTTTTAGTATTTTATTTAACATGAATATTCCAAATTATATTACTTCAACATATAATCAATGTGCAAATATTAGTGAACTATTTTCATACTTTTTTCATATTAAGTCTTCAAAGTTCAATTTACATTTTACATTTGAGGCAACCATGGGTGTGGACTCTTTACATTTCAAGAGCTTGATAATCATGTGTGGCTTGTGGCTACTTCATTCAACAGTGCAACTTTAAATTTTTCAAAATTTTTAAGTTCCAGTTAGTTGACATACAGTGCTGTGTTAGTCTCAGCTATATAATATAGTGATTCCACACTTCTTTACATCACTCATACTCATCATGACAAGTGCACTTTTTAATCCTTGTCATCTATTTCACCCATGCCCTCCCCCACCTCCCTTCTGGTAACCATCAGTTTATTCTCCATAGTTGAGTGTGTTTCTTGGTTTGTCGCTCTCTCTTTTACTCCCATCGATTGCTTATTTTGTTTCTTAAATTCCACATATAAGTGAAATCATACGGTATTTGTCTTTCTCTGACTGACTTATTTTGCTTAGATTAATACTCTGTAGCTCCAACATGTCATTGCAAATGGAAAGATTTCATCCTTTTTTTATGAAGAAGATACATGCACCTTCTATTTACCACAGCATTGTTTACAATACTTAAGATATGGAAGCCACCCAAGTGTCCACTGATAGATGAATGGATAAAGAATATATGGTGTATATACACAATGGAATATTATTCAGCCATAAAAATGAATGGACAGGGGAATTCTACAGGGGAAAAAATAAGGCGAATCTCTGTTCTTTTTCTAGTCACTTTCTCGTTTGTTGTGTGCCTGTAATGGGTTCTCTAGACACATGCAGGTCTGTATGATTTTGTTTTCTGCTCCGCCCTTCTGGAGCATTTAGCCTACTATCACCTCCAAACTCTTG
The DNA here is from genome assembly GCF_003009895.1 of Hyaena hyaena. Lineage (NCBI taxonomy): Eukaryota > Metazoa > Chordata > Mammalia > Carnivora > Hyaenidae > Hyaena > Hyaena hyaena. Next base: position 322,623 of record NW_024081912.1, on the reverse strand, counting down.
TTACTCTAGCAAATCTTCCTTCAAAGTCCCAAGTATCCAAATCAATAGCCATCAGAAGTCTTACACCCTGGCTTCCCTGCATAATTAATTTGTTTTTCTGTTGTGTACTTAACATACTTGTATTATTTACACTTATTTGCTTTCATGTTTTTTTCCTTACTTTGAGTGTCTCGAAGACTTGACCTGTGCATCCTTCATGGTTATATCCCAGTGAATATCAATGCTAAAATACAGTAGATATTGAATAAATGGCTCTGAGATAGTAATTTTAAACTCAGGCCTAGGGAAGCTTCCAAGGGCTTCCCTCTACCCTCATGTACTCTGTTTACAAAGGATACTGGGAAAGCTAAATTAGATGCTAATTGTACCCAATATAACATAACCACACTGATATATACTAATAATTTTTAAGCTTACTTATTATTTATTTTGAGAGAGAGAGAGAGAATTGAGGGGCAGAGAGATAATCCCGGAGCCCGATGCAGGGCTCAAACTCATGGACCATGAGATAATGACCTGAGCCAAAATCAAATGCTTAACTGACTCAGCCACCCCAATAATTATTAATAAAATATTAATATATCTTTGTTTCTTAATTATTATATTTTTCTATCTTCTTAAATATTCCTGAACAGTGATCAATTAAGTAGAAAGCAACATGATTTTGGCTGAAATGAAATGCAGTTTTCAGAAAATATAAGCAGATTCTGTCAAAAAAGAAGAAAAGATAGGGTGTGTATAAAACACCATCTTATTTTGAATATGGAGTAAGCAGAGTAATGGGATCTGATAAATAATGGAGTTAACACAGAATATTATGAAGGTTCTAGCCTCATTCTGAATAGGAAGTTCACAGGTTTTATTAGCTACATATAACTAACAGTTCATTGAATAAATACAAAAGAGAGAATTTAAAGATAACCTGTACCCAAGGCCATTGACCATGGTACTTGTAGTGAAGGCATATTTGCTTTGCTATGCTTTTCCACACTGATGACAGCCTGTGGGTGAGTCACATCCTATCCTTCTATTTGATGAGCTCTACCTACACCATGCTGCTTTTCTTCCCAATTCAAGTATTTTTTTTCTGTGTATTCACTGTTTTGTGGGGTTTTTTTGTTTGTTTTGTTTTGTTTTGTTTTTTCTGCTTTCTATCTTTCCATTTCCAGTTCTTATATGTGATTTATCCAATTGTAAACTTCCTAGGTCTTTTAAAATGTTGTTAAATATTAATAAATCTTTGCATGAGTCTTGTATTTGTGCATAAGCACTCCAACATTTGGTCACTGAACATTGTCTCTTATCTCTCAGAGCTCTGTGGGTTGGTTGGACTTAGCTGGACAGCTTTTGCTAGGGTCTGGCACTTGCTTACTGGGAAGATGGTGGCTGAGGTCTCAGTCCTCGGACAGTTTGGCTGGGCTGGACATCTAAGGGTGCTGGAGGTGGTTCTGGCTGTTAGATAAAGTTATTTAACCAAAATGTACCTGAGCCTTTTTCATCTGTCTTGGGCTTCTCATAGCAAGGTGGTGGGGCTCTAAGAGCAGAAGCTGTATGTCTTCTTATGACATAGATTCAGAAAATCTAGAATGTTCCTTTCATTGTTTTCTATTGGTCAAGGGTGTCACTAAGGCCAACTACACAAGGGACAGGGATTAGACCTCACCTCTCATTGGGAGGAGCGGCCAAGATTGGTGGCCATTTTTATCTACCACACTCCTTTTATATATGTTTTTAAACACTAGATTTGCTCTTTATAGAAATTCTAAGCTTAATTTAAAAGATTAGAATAAATTCTCAGAAATATATGTAGTTCTAAGGAAAAATCACTGCATATTCATCACATTTAAAATTTAACATGTTTGGTTTACAGATCATCACTTGAAACCTGCAACCATTGAACAAGTATTTAAGTGGAAATTTTGTCCAACTCGGGGGGATATCCGTATATAGATAGCACATGTGGTGACGAACTGGCTGCAAAATATGACCATAATGTATTTCATTATTTTTTCCCATGGGTCTTTTTTAAAAAATATAATTTATTGTCAAACTGGCTATCATACAGTGTGTAAAGTGTGCTCTTGGTTTTGGGGATAGATTCCATGGTTCATCACTTACATACAACACCCAGTGCTTATCCCAACAAGTGCCCTTCTCAGTGCCCATCACCCATTTCCCCCATCTCCCTCCCATCAACCCTTAGACTGTTCTCTGTATTTAAGAGTCTCTTATGGTTTGTTTCCTTCCCTTCCCTCTCTGTTTGTAACTAGTTTTCCCCCCTTCCCTTACTCCATGGTCATCTCTTAAGGTTCTCAAGATCCATATATGAGTGAAAACATACGATATCTGTCTTTCTCTGACTGACTTATTTCACTCAGCATAACATCTTCCAATTTCATCCACATTGCTGCAAATGGCATGATTTCATTCTTTTTGATTACCAAGTAGTGCCCATAATGCATTTTAAAGTCAAACCCAAAATAACTGTTGAGTTATCTGTTATTTTTATTTAGTTACACTTCTGTTTTCCTTCATACTTTTGGATAAGTAAGTATTGGCTCCATCTACAGACTTCATTATGGACACTTCATATACATATGGACACTAAATATACATATTATTGTTTTTTTCCTCAAGACTGTTATCAGTATCTACTCCTTGCAATAGATTATTGTTTTTCTAAAAATGTTGCAACAATATTTCCTATCTCACATATTCTTTTTTAAATAAACTCTATTTTTAGAACAATTTTAGACTATTTATAAAAAATATTATCATGATAGTACAGAAGATTTTCATAGAATATATACCCCATCTCCTTATTAATAAATATTACATTAGAATGATATCTTTGTCATAATTAATGAACAATATTGATACATTAGTAGGAACTATTGTATCCATATATTTATCTAATGTCCATTTCTTGTTCTGGAACCTCATCCCCTCAGCCTCTTCTAGGCTGTGACACTCACATGTCACTGACACTTCTCCCGTTTAGAGGTAGGATCTGTTCCCTTCCATGAGTCTGGCAGGCTTATGGCTACAGCACAAGGGATATTATTTGACTTTGGATGGTACCCCATATAAAGCAGACCTGCTTCCTTAGGATGCTTGCTTTCAGAATCCAAAGCATTGTGAGGAAGCCCAAATTGGCTCATATTGAGAGTCACATGAACAGGACAAGTATAATTATTTCTGCTAATAACCCAGGTGTGGTTCTAGACAACATCCAAAATCAACCACCAGATATGTCTCTAGCAATGCCTCTGGATAATTTCAGCCTCCAACTGTTGAGTCGCTGTACACATAAAGTCTTCAGTTGAAGGCCCAGACTTCATATGGCACAGAGAAAAGCCAACCCCAGTGTGCCCTGTCCAACTCCCAACACAGAATCCAGAAGAATAATACAGTGATCGCCTTATGACACAAGTTTGGGTTGTTATATGGCCATAGTAACTGGAACACTTAAAATTCACAAATTATTTTAAATCCCAATTGCATGCTGCAAGTAGGAAGTAGTGGCCAGGAGAGAATAGGAGATTTCTTCAGGAGCAATTGGAAGTAGCAGGAGTCATTTATCATATGCCTGACACTTTTTTTTGTTGTTTCTTATTTAACTTAAGAATGAATACATGTTTATTGAGTGCCTATCATGAGCCAGGCACTGTTATCATTGAGATACATCAATGAAGAATTATTGAGCTGCTATTTTAACAGAAGACAGATGCAAACAATAAATATCATAAATAAGTAAATGTATAGTGGGTTTGAAGGTGCTAAATGCAATTAATAAAAAGGAAAAAGAAAGCTTGCTACAGGGCTATGGGACAAAAGTGCTGTGGGCTGCTCGGAGCATTGAACAGGAGGGTCAGAATAGGTCTGATTGACATATATGAGCAAGGACTCTAGGAAACCACTGAGCCAAAGTCATCAAGAAGGCAGAGTCTGAGGCAAAGATTAAGTATAAGCCCAGGATATCAGAGAGAGAAAAATAAGTGAAGACAAGAAGTGAGCAAAACAATGTGGTGAGGTGAGTTATGGAGTAGGCACCTCTTCCTAACAGTTCACAAGAGAAGTGGAGGATTACTTGGTGGAGTGTTCACTCAGGAGTGAACAAATGTCCTCAGTAGGCTCACAGGATGGGCTTCACTTTGGTGAGGGTTCTCCATCTTCTGCCTTCTCCCAGTGACCCTGGGGCTTTTAGATTCCGTCATTCTTCTGGCTATTCAGGAATCCAGACCAATAGTTTGCCATTTATCTGATCCTCAGCCAGAGTTACACAATGTGTCTCTCTTCTGAGGCTGGACTAACAACTCACAGTGAGCCTTTCATTTGAGCCTGGATCAGCAGCACACAGTGTACCTTACACTTGAGCATGGACTAGGGGTGCATAGTGTGCCTCTCACCCAACTGCAGATGTAGTCAGACAGCTAAGTGCAGTTTGAGCTTGGGCTGAGGCTGTGGGCTTGGAAGTGCAGCTGGGATTCCTGCTTTGCAGAGCCTGGAAAGGGCTCAGCAAAGGCTTCAGGGCCAGGAGCAATGTCCTGACTATGGTCCCTTAGAAAGAAGGTGGTAATGCAGGGAGTCTGAATAGGGCTGTAGGTACTTTCCATTTCTAGAGGTGAGGGAGTTTGCCATATAGAAATCTAGGGAAATGGTGCTCTGGGTAGAGGGAACAGCTGGATAAAACCAGTCTTGTTTGAGAATGAGCAAGGAAACCAGTGTGACTTGGACATGGGAGCAAGAGGGAGAGCAGAGGAGAAAAAGTTTGAGAGAAACAAGGACTCAGGAGGGGCAGGGTCTGTGAGGCTTAGGACCTTGGCCTTTACTCTGAATAAAGCACATGACACTAGATAGAAGATTTGACTGGAGGTTTGGAATGGTTGTTTATATTTTGAGAGGATGACTCTGGCTGTTGGGTTATAAATATTCAATGGGAATGTTTCATGGGAGGTTAGAGAAGCAGAGGGCCTGAGATGTTAGGATAATGAAGAGGAAAAACGACAATGGCTCAGATCAAGGTGGTCCTAGGTGGATTCTCTCTGAAGGTAGAGCATGCAGGGTTTCCTAATGGATTGGATATAAGGTGTGAGAGAAAGAGATGAGTCCATGCCTTTTGGCATAGCAGGATGGATGCAGTCACTATCACTTTGCATAGGGAAGGTGGCAGGTGCAGCTGCTGTCTGGGAGCTTGGAATTCCTGTTTGAATACGAGGGAGTGAGACATTTAGGTATAGACATTAAGTTCTTAATAGGATGTAGAGGCAAAAAAGAGATGCATGATACACTTTCGAATTCAGGGAAACTGAGGTTAGATGTTCTGAGTCCCTGGAGGTCATTCAGCTCCACATGGAGGACCTGGGGTGTTATCCACTGCAGTAGTTGCTGGTGGGAATGTCATGTAGGGTGGGCTGGCTGAAGACAGCCTGGCAGGCTGGCAAGCCACATCACGTATGTTCAATATTTTGGAAATTAAATTGAGCCTAATTAACCTAGTGAAAATGAACACGTTAAGTATGTCTGGCCTTGTTGCCTCAAGTGGACTGAAGCCTCCCAATTAGTGAAGCCATTGGTTAGCTGGGACTCGACAGAGGATAACAGCCTGATCTGTACTGTGTCTGGCTTTCCCAGTTTGAGCTGTCTAACCTTGAAGAAGTTACCCACCTCTTCAATGCTTGCATTTCCTCATTTCTAAGTAGGAATGATACTAAAACTCTGCTCACAGTATTGTATGAAGAACCAAAAGTTCGGAGCATAGGCAGACACATAGCCAGTGGTTAGTAAATGAGAACTTGTATGATGATGATAGTGGTGGTGGTGCTTCTCAAAGGGTGCCCTCTTTTCTGAAGACATTTTCATCCTAATTTCATAAACTAAGCAGCTGTCTCATTATATGACCTCCTGTGGTGCTTCTGAGTGGGTAGCTTTGCCGTTCTAGGGGATTTTTTTCTTGTTGACGAAGCCACTTGATGGGTTTCAGCTGACAATTATAAATTAGCAGAAATACTTCTGAGGCATCCACTCTCCATATCACTAGGTGAAACAACAGGAGGATGACAGCCACGAGGATACAATGGGGGAAATTGTATCATGTGGGACTGAATATACTGAGAAAACAACACAAAATGTGCACATTGTCAAGATTTCAAGTGCTCAACTGAAGGACCCAGGTGAGTTTCCAGCAAGCATAGCAGGCCAGTGTGACGATGCATTTCAGAGCTCTGGGCCTGGATCTATGCAGGTAATCTATATCAAAATTCACCTTCATCAACATTTTCATGGAAGGCACTAATGTGCCCATTTCACTCACTAGGGATCTGAGGCTGAGACCTTCAGCAGCATGCCAATGTCACAGACTGAGTGCAGTGTGGCTAAGACTTGAGTCAACCCATGGGTCCAGGTACTCACCCCTCTGTTCACCTTGCTAAAAGGCTGAGGGATGGGGGTATAAGACACAGGAGAGTGGAGGCCAGGCTGGCATTAGCAGGCAGGAGCTGCTCCTCTCTCTGTCTCCCAGTGCTATCAGTTGGAACTGGTCCATGCTACTGAAACTCCAGTGCACCATCTTGAAATGGAAGAAAAGAAGCAATGGATAGTCTGACGGGACAGAGGTCTTCATAGCTGGGAGAAGAGGGGAATTTTGGTTTTCCACTACAGATTAAAAAATAAATAAATCTCTACTTGTACATCGTCTTTATGTTGTCATCAGAAGAAACAGTTTCTTAATTTTTAAAAATGTATCCCCTTGTGCATTAAAACTTTCTCTTCAGGGGCTAATTTGTCTCAATAATCCTCTTCTGTGTTTTGCTGCAACCAATTGTTTCAAGGCTCTCCAGCTCATGGAAAGGGGATGTCCTGCAGCTGTAGCCTGCAGCCATCCTATTCAGCTGCACCCTTCATCCCTGGCTGAGTAAAGTTGCCTGTATCCTGACTAATCATGGTGGGTCCTTGCTGGGGAGGCATGCTAACAACATTTCATTATCTCATGAGCCTTCCTTTACCTGGTCCTCCCTGGGAGACAAACTCTAAACAGAAGAGGCCATTTTCTTTCAGCTAAGAGAATAAATGCTGGTCAGAAACAATCTCGTCATCTATTGAAAACCAAGGACTCAACACCTAAGCTGTTTACAATATGCCACAAAACTAAATCAGAACCCTCTCATGAGCCCACTTGGAAAGCACATTTTCTACATCACTTTAATGGGAAAAAATAAACCAGTTACACATCTACTTAGAACGTTGACTTAAATGATGATTTAGGGACATTTTAAGTTAACCTTATAAAATTCTTCTAAGATTTGGGAAACTTTGTTTATTTTTTCCTTATAAGACAGCTTCAGGTAACTCACTGCTGGAATGTCCATAGGTCCTTACTTTTGTAGTCCTTCTATTTCAGTCCCTACCCCTTTTAATTAATAACCTTTTGTGTTAAATAGTTTTATATTTGCAAAAATAGTATAGAGTTCTCCTATATCTCTTACCCAACTTTACCATTTTGAGTGATTTATATTAGTATGTTAACTTATTTGCAATTAATGAGCCAATATTGATACATTATTATTAATTAAACTCCAAACTTTATTCAGACTGCCTTAGTTTTTTACCTGATGTCCTTTTTTTGTTTCAGGATTCCATCAAGGATATTTGTATTTTGTCATCAGGTCTCCTTACACTCCTCTTGGCTGTGGCAGTTTCTCAGAATTTACTTGTTTTTGATGACCCTGACAGTTTTGAAGAGCACTACTTTAGCTATATGTAGAATGTCTTTTGGGAATTTTCTGTTTCTCTTATTTGGGGTTATGGGCTTTGATGGGGAGAACCACAGAGGTGAATTGCCATTCTCATGGCATCATATTTAGGGTATATGCCATCACAGAGAATCAATTTTTCTAGCATTTTCCAGCTTTTAGAGGGCGCCTGAACTCCTTGGTTTGTGGTCTTCCTCCATCTTCAAAGCCCCCAGTGGCTGATGGAGAGTTTCTCACATTGTGTCACTGTGACACCTATTCTTCCCTCTTCTGCATCTCTCTTCTATTTATAAGGACTCTCATCATTACTTTGGGCCCTGTTGGATAATCTAGGGCAATCTTTGTATCTTAAGGTCATCCAATTAGCAAATTTAGTTCCACCTGCAAACTTAATTCCCCCTAGTCATGCAACCCAACATATTCCTATTTTCCTAGGGTTAAAATATGGACATTGGGAGACCATTAATCTGCCTACACAAAAACCAAAATTGTTTCTAGCTCTTCTCAACAGACATGGCAAGGAAATATATGCATTTTTTCAACCCATCTATAGACATACACACACACACACACACACACACACACACACACACACACACACACATCTTTCTCCATACTGAGCCCTTGACTATAATCTTTCACTACAACAATGAGAAGACTGGTTCCCAATATCTGCCATCATTTTACTTAATTATTCAATTACAGTATATATGGACAATATAAATGTCTATTTGAATTTCTATAAAGAAAGAACGTCATCAATTAGAGTATAATTTGTATGTGCAGTTTTTGCTTTTAGTCTTACAGATTTTCTTCATTTCTAAAATTACTTGGCTCACCACTTTTAAGCCTGCCACTCCCAGGGAGGTTATTTCATATATTTGTAATACAGGGGTTTTTTTGTTTGTCTATTTCTTTTCTTTTCTTTCTTTTCGTTTTTAAATTTTTGGTCACAGTTTGAATTTCATTCTGGGATTCCCAGCCCCTGTGAATATAAAAGACTTAAAAGAGATATAGTATGAGGGACCAGAGCACAAGGGCCCACAAGGGTAGGGACAGGTAATTAGTAAAAATAATCCAACAGCTCAGAAAATACCTTGGAAAAGAATGTTTAGCATCATCTTGACTATTCACTACATTCCTAGCCATATTTTATTTTAATATTTCATTTCATTTCATTTTTCTTATGGTTTCAGGAGTGAAATTTAGTGATTCATCACTTATATATAACACCCAGTGTTCATCCCAACAAGTGTCCTCCTTAATGCCCATCATCTGTTTAGCCCATTTTCCCCAAACAACACCCTGCCAGCAACCTTCAGTTTATTCTCTGCATTGAATAGTCTTTTATGGTTTGCCTCCATCGCTGTTTATCTTACTTTTTCTTCCATTACCCTAAGTTCATTTGTTTTGTTTCTCAAATTCCACATATGAGTGATATCCAGTGATATTTATCTTTCTCTGGCTGACCTATTTCACTTAGCATAATACACTCTACTTCCATCTAAGGTTGCAAATGGCAATATTTCATTCTTTTTCATCACTGAGTACTATTCCATATATATATTCCATTATATATATATCTTTATCCACTCATCAGACAGTGGCAATTTGGGCTTTTTCCATAATTTGACTATTGTCAATAATCCTACTATAAACATTGGGGTGCATGTGCCCCTTCGAATTGGCAGTGTTGTATCCTTTGGATAAATACCTAGTAGTGCAATTGCTGAATCATAAGGTAGCTTTATTTTTATTTATTTTATTTTATTTATTTTTTAAAAATGGTTTCTTGTCAAGTTGGTTTCCATACAACACCCAGTGCTCATCCCAACAACTGCCCTCCTCCATGCCTATCACCCCCTTCCCCTGTCCCCCACCCCCATCAGCCCTCAGTTTCTTCTCAGCATTCAAGAGTCTCTCATGGTTTGCCTCCCTCCCTCTCCCCGACTATTTTTCCCCTTCTTCTCCCCCATGGTCCTCTGTTAAGTTCTTCCTAATCCTCTTATACATGCAAACATATGGTATCTGTCCTTCTCTTCCTGACTTATTTCGCTCAGTATAACACCCTCAAGGTCCATCCATGTTGCTACATATGGCCAGATTTCATTCTTTCTCATGGCCATGTAGGAGTCATTGTATAGATAAACCACATCTTCTTGATCCATTCGTCAGTTGATGGACCGTTAGGCTTTTTCCATGTTTTCTATGTTAGGCTATTTGTTGAGGGTGCTGTTATGAACATTGGGGTCCATGTGCCCTTATGCATCAGCAATCTTGTATCCCTTGGGTAAATTCCTAGCAGTGCTATTGCTAGGTCATAGAGGAGTCCTATTGTTAATTTTTTGAGTAAACTCCACACTGTTTTCCAGAGGTGCCGCACCAGTTTACATTCCCACCAACAGTGTAGGGGGGTGCCCATTTCTCCATCCTCGCCAACATCTATAGTCTCCTGGTTTATTCATTTTAGCGACTGACAGGCGTGAGATGGTATCTGAGTTTGGTTTTGATTTGTATTTACCTGATGATGAGAGACGCTGAGCATCGTCTCAGGTGTCTGTTATTTTTAATTTTCCGAGGCACCTCCATGTACTGTTTTCCAGAGTGGCTGCACCCGATTGCATTCCTGTCAGTAATGCAAAAGTGTTCCCCTTTCTACTCATCTGTTCTACTCATCTGTTGTTTACTGAGTTGTTAATTTTAGCCATTCCAACAGGTGTGAGGTGGTATCTCATTATGGTTTTGATTTGTATTTCCCTGATGTTGAGTGATGTTGAACATCTTTTCATGTGTCTCTTAGCCATCTGGATGTCTTCTTTGGACAAATGTCTATGCATGTCTTTTGCCCATTTCTTCACTGAATCATTTGTTTTGGGGTATTGAGTTTGATAAGTTTCTTATAGATTTTGGATACTAACTCTTTATCCAATATGCCATTTGCAAATATGTTCTCCCATTCTGTCATCTGCTTTTTAGCTGTGTTGATGGTTTGTTTTGCAGTGCAGAAACGTTTTATCCTTATGAGATCCCAATAGTTCATTTTTGCTTTAGTTTCCCTAACCTCTGGAGACATGCCAAGTAAGAAGTTGCTGCAGTAACTGGACAACAACATGCAGAAGAATGAAACTAGATCATTTTCTCACACCATATATAAAAATAAACTCAAAATGGATAAAGGACCTGAACATAAGACAGGAAACCATCAAAACCCTAGAGGAAAAAGCAGGAAACAACCTCCTTGACCTCAACCGCAGCAATTTCTTTCTTGACACCCCCCCAAAGGCAAGAGAATCAAGAGCAAAAATGAACTATTGGGATCTATGCAAGATAAAAAGCTTCTGCGTGGAAAGGGAAACAATCATTAAAACTAATAGACAAACGACAGAATGGGAAAAGGTAGTTGCAAATGACATATAAGATAAAGGGCTAGTATCCAAAATCTATAAGGAACTCCCCAAAATCCACACCCAAAAAACAAATAATCCAGTGAGGAAACGGGCAGAAGACATGAACAGACACTTCTCCAAAGAGGACATCCAGATGGCCAACAGACACAATGAAACAATGCTCAACATCCCTCATCATCAGGGAAATACAAATCAAAACCACACTGAGATACCACTTCACACCAGTCAGAGTGGCTAAAACGAACAAATCAGGAGACTCTAGATGCTGGTGAGGATGTGGAGAAACGGGCACCCTCCTACACTGTTGGTGGGAATGTAAACTGGGTGCAGCCCCTCTGGAAAACAATGTGAATTGTTTGAATTCCTCAAAAAATTAACAATAGAACTCCCCTATGAACCAGCGGTAGCACTGCTAGGAATTTACCCAAGGGATACAGGAGTATTGATGCATAGGGGCACATGTACCCCAATGTTCATAGCAGCACTCTCAACAATAGCCAAAACATGGAGACAGCCTAAGTGTCCATCAGAGGATGAATGGATCAAGATGTGGTTTATCTACACAATGGAATACTACATGGCAATGAGAAAGAATGAAATCTGGCCATGTGTAGCAACATGAATGGACCTTGAGGGTGTTATGCTGAGGGAAATAAGTCAGGAAGAGAAGGATAGATACCATATGTTTGCCCGTATAGGAGGATTAGGAGGAACTTAACAGAGGACCATGCGGGAGAAGAAGGGGGGAAATAGTGGGGGAGAGGGAGGAAGGCAAACCATGAGAGACTCTTGAATGCTGAGAAGAAACTGAGGGCTGATGGGGGTGGGGGACAGGGGAAGGGGGTGATGGGCATGGAGGAGGGCAGTTGTTGGGATGAGAACTGGGTGTTATACAGAAACCAACTTGACAAGAAACTATTTAAGGGAAAAAAAGAATAGAGAACCTAGAAATGGGCTATCTTTTAAAAAGCATTGTGAAAATGGCTTTCTCTCACTGTTTTCATCGTTGTCTCCTCTTTCTCCTGCTCCTCATTGTCGTCCTCTTCCTTTTCCTCCTCTACCTTCTCCTCATTCTTCTCCTTTTCTTCTTTCTCATCCTTCTGCTTTCTGGGCTAAATAAATGCATGATATTCTAATAACAATGTTGTCTCTCTTAAAATCTATGATAAATAGATACCTGTATGCCCACTGCTATTCCTCATAAATAAATCCCACAATTGAACCCATGTTCGTTCTTCTTAAAGTATTCGGGTCTGCAGGTCTTAGAAAAAATTATTGATGTAGAAAAGTATACTGAATATAACAAATTAGAGAAAGAATCCCTGTTGCTCCAGCTGTAGGTCCACCAAGTCTTCTCTTTCTGCCATATGTCACCATTTGCAGGGTTAGTCACAATCCCTAGAAATTAGAGATGGCTGGTCAACTCCAAAGTGCACCTCATGAGAGGTGGCTCCCAGATAGAATGGCCAGTTTCCACTTTTATTTTGTGTTAAGGTGGAGAAGTCATTCTTATCTTCCCATAACCAGAATTATGGCATTTGTGTCACTTACTGTTAGCTAAGCACCTATGCATTTTTCAAAGCCAACTTCAAGTATCATAGGCTTTTCTCAGTATTCTGTTTTCATTAATACTGCTTACCACTGAATTCTTATATCAGATGTTGGATTTTTGTGCTGGACACTTGGATCTTTTAAACACAATGTCAACATGCTGGTCACATTACCACGCTTATTATCTCCTCAAAAATATAGTTGTTACCACAGATAGGATTCATGTATTATCCTTTTCTCTGCTTCTCAAAGTGCCTGTCATGACATCTTATATGTAGTAAGTTATCAGTAAATTCAAGAGGATTGAGAATTAAATGTTACCAACTAAATCATTTCATTATCCAGGTGAAGACTGGCATTATCTTAAGAGTATCTACCTTCTGGGTCCACTCAACACAGGGACATCTTACATCTATTTACCACTCTGCAACATACACCAAACACATGAACTATCATTTTTTAAAAATCTTTATTTATTTTTGAGAGAGAGAGAGAGAGTAAATGTGGGGTAGGGGCAGAGAGAGAGGGGCAGAGGATTCAAAGAGGGCTCCATGCTGACAGCAGACAGCCCAATGTGGGGCTTGAACTCATGAATGTGAGATCATGACCTGAGCCAAAGTCGGACGGTTAACTGACTGAGCCACCCAAGTGCCCCAGAATTATCACATTTTCAAGAAGTAATAGATAAACATATGTCCACCTCTGTGCTCTCCAAAAGGCAGAGGCTGTGTTGCCATTCTTGGCTCAGGACACTGTTTTGTCATTGTTGTCATGCTAATTCCAAGAAGCATAAGTGAGAAAGAGGGGATGAGAACAGAAAGGATATCTATAAAGTGCACCTTGCTGACCTGGTGACTACTTTGACTGATGGATGTCTCATTGGGATCTGTGAGGAACCTCATAAAATCCACCTAGGGGCTATCCCTGTAAAGGATGAGACTGAGCATCTATCCAATGGCTTCTAGTCTTCATAGGTAGTAATTACCTCTGGGGACAATAACCAACACACTACATCATCACTTCCCACACCCCTACCACCCTCCCAAGTTGCAGCTATGGGTGGACTGAGGGCCTTCTTTGGCATAGAGAAGACCCTGAAACTAAAATCAGAGAGACCCTTTCAAGTCCTTGAGGTAAAACCTAGCGATATACACAGAGCTGCTTTGCACAGCTGCACTGACATCAGGTGGTCTTTGGGGCTGGGATCAGGAGGTGTTTGCTTCAGGAAAATATTGTTTGACTTTCAGAACGACAGGCTAAGACACAAAAATATTATTTAAGCTGCTCACCTAAGTCTCAGCTGAAAAGAGATCAGAGATTAGAATTCATTCTTGAAATTTTGTCCTAAGCCTGAGTCTGATTTTGAGTTTTATAAAATTGGATTAATGTAGGTCAACTTGATACGGTGCTTTGGCAGCAGTCCATGAGGACTTTCAGACTCAAAAATTAGAGCATCTGCCAAAGGCCAGGTTTTTTTTTTTAAACTGGTGAGAGGTCTTTTCGAATTAGCAGACCTGCATACTCCATCAAAGGGAGTAGATTTTTCATGTGAGACCTGCTCACTCACACTGAGAGGGTCCTGAAGATCTACACTTCATCACTACTGTGAGAACAGAATCTGTGAGAGGGCTCCCACATCCATGAAGAGCTCAATGTTCACTTTTCTCCTTAGGCCAGACCTTACAGTGTGAACTATAGTCAGTGGATTGGGACATATAAATTGGGACAGAGTCAGTAGTAGAAGTGATTGGACCCCAAGGGAGCTGGAACCAAGTGGCATTATATATATGGAACCTATGGTCTTTTATCATGAAAACTGTAAATTAGGAAAAAAAGAAATAATCAGCTCTTTTTTGGGACTACTGGACACTGGCTCTAAGCTAACACTAATTCATGGAGGCCCAAAATGTTACATGGTCTACCAGTCAGAGTAGGGATTTATGGAGGTCAAATGATCAATGAAATTTTGACTCAGGTCTGTATCACAGTGTGCCCAGTGGCTCTCCAAACCCATCCTGTGGTTATTCCCCGATTTTAGAATGCATAATTGAAAAATATATGCTCAGCTGCTGGCAGAATTCCAATCTGCACCTTTACCTGTGGAGTGAGGATTATTATGGTGAAAAAGGCCAAGTGGAAGCCTCTAGGACTGCCTCTACCTCCGGAAAGAGTAAACCCTGAGCAGTACCACATTCCTGGAGGGATTTCAGTATCAGTGCCCAAGCTAGGCCCTGAAAGATACGAGGGTAGTGATTTTGTACCACATCTACATTCAGCTCACCTATTTGGCCTGTGCAGAAGAAAGATGGATCTTGTATAACGGCAGTGGATTATCACAAGCTCCACCAGGTGGTGACTCCAATGACAGCTGCTATCCAGATATGGTTTCATTGTTTGAACAGATAAAGATATTCCCTGGTATCTTTCTGGTATGCAGCTGGGACACACTTTATTCTCCATCCTTGTTCAACAGCAAGCAATAGAAGCAGTTTGCTTTCAGCTGGCAAGACCAGCAATACACTATCACCTTCCTACCTCAGGGGATTGTCAATTCTTTAGCCCTTATCCATAATTTAGTTTGCAAGTTCTTGATTGCTTTTCCCCTCCACAAGATATCACACTGGACTATCACACTGATGAAATTACGTTGATTGGACCTAGTGAGCTAGAAATCTATATTACTGATAATATTATGCTTATTGGGCCTAGTGAGGAAGAAGTAAAAACTACTCTAGACTTCTGTTAAGGCATTTAAGTGCAAGGGGGTGGGCAATAAATCTGACTAAAATTCAGAAGTTTCTACCTCAGGGAAGTTTCTATGGGCCAGAGATGTGTGGCATGTTGACATCTCCCTTCTGATGTGAAAGGTAAGTTATTTCTTCTGGCCCTTCTTTCAATCAAAAAAGAGGTACAACACCTAGTGAGGCTCCGGATTTGGGAGGTAGTACATTCCTCATTTGAATGTGTTACTCTGTCCCATGTACCAAGTGATCTAAAAAGCTACTACTTTGAATGGGACCAAGAACAAGAGAAGGCTTGCAACAGACTCCTGCTGGTGTGTTATCTTCTCTGCCCTTTGGGTCATATGTTCCAGCAGATCTACTGGTGCTTGAAGTGTCAGCAGCAGATAGGGATGCTGTTTGGAGCCTTTGATAAGCTTTGTATGCATAAATAGCTACTCACCTTTTGAGTGAAAGCTTTTTGCTGGATCTTAGGAGAGACTGGGAAAATAAGTAAGCTACATGAAGAAGTGGTCCAAATGGTCATGGTTTCCTCTCCCGTCACACTGTCTTTTCTCTCCCACCTCACCTATGGCCTCATGGAAAGCTCCTTATAATTAGTTGAAAGAATAAGAGAAGTCAGGCCTGGTTTACATATATCTCTGCATAATATGCAGGGGCCACCAGATTAGTTGTCATCTGTCTCATCCCCCAGAGCTTGTTTCAGGTGCAAATGCACAATGGAAAAAATGGCTAAGAAAGATAAGATAAAGAAGCTTTTTCATCCATGTCTTTACCTGTCCTTTGCTACTTTACTTGGACTTGGACAATGAAGAGTGGGCTATGCCTCTATAATTTGTAGTCTCCAGTCCATATTACATCTTAATCAAAACATAGAAAGATTCATGTCCATATCTATAAGATAATAGTGAAGACTCTTATTATACCCATGCACCTTCCTCTTCACCTGTCCCAAGAAAGATATGGGTCAATAAAAGATTATCTCTCAAAGACATAATTCAAAGTGAATACTGGGAAAAAGTGAAAAAAATAGGCTAACCTTAACCAGATCAATATTCTCACTAAACCTCTTCCCACAACTTTCAATTCAGGTAGGATTTGACTGAAAAAAATATGGTTAGGTCTACTGTTCAAAGAATCATAATTGAAGATTCTCCATAACCTGTTCAAAGGGATATGACAAAAGTTTCTCAACTTATGCTAAAGACTAGTGAAAGATGTATTGTGGGAAGCTACAGATGTAGAGAACTTGATCTTCTTGAGGATGTTCTAGTGGGACCCGAGGGATGGGGTAAATGAAATGAATTACATTTGTCCCTCTCCCTAGATTGTTGTATAGATTATTGTTGTTCTTATTTGGGATAAAACTGAATGATTTAATATGAAAGTATTCCCCTAAAGCCATGCATGGTGTTGATAAAGGTGTTGGGTCTCCTGCCCAGTTTCCCTGACTCTACCCACTGTTCTTTCCTGTACACCACACTGGTCTCCTCATATTACACTCACTTCACAAATGTTTGGTCTTGTCAAGAGTTTTTGCAATAACAGCCAGCTTAACAGTCCTAAAGAGATGTGTTTAGATTAGCCTGTACAAGAACGGCCCACACAATGAACTCTTAAGTTTAATAAACATTCATGCAGTTCTGTGAGCAACACAGCCTGACCAGATGTCATTTGTAGGTTAGCAATTCTTTATTTATTAAATAAACCTATGGGCATTATAATTAAATAATGTGAATCAAAATAATAGTAATCAAAATGAACAGACTTGTTCCTGTTAGAAATTTTGTTGTTCAACAAATGTCCTTCACAAATTAAGTAACTGATTAGTAGACTCATTTGATGGGACAGATGTGTCAATTTGTGTGTGAAATTGTTCCAGAGGGGTAAAGCCCTTGAGAAGAAATGAAGAAGCCATTTGGAAGAAATGGTCATAGAAGTATGACCATCTATACTTCTCAGGTATAGATGAGCAGTTGTCCTGTGAACAACTCTGGCATAGGCAGAAGTGCTTTTAAAATGTTCCCTGTGTTCTGCATTACCCACCATCTTTTGCAATTAGGTTGGGGTCATGCGATTGATTCTGACCAGTGGGTTATGAACAGAAGTGATGGCTTAGACACTTCTGGGCCAAAACTGTTGTGTAACCTTTGCTGTTTCCCTCTCAGTGACCCTGGAAGCCATTTGCCTCTGTAGTAGTGCTGCAGCCAGAGAGAGCTGAGATCCTTGCATCATAAAGTGGAGGATGGTCTCATCAGCCGATCTCAGACTTTGAATGAGTGAGAAATATGACCTGAATATTCTAAGCGACTGAGTTCAGGAATTCTTGTTACCACAGCATCTTAGAACAACTTAACCAATATAACAACATTGTCCTAAAAAAGATGTGTAATAATAAAAAGCATCAGGGAAAATCACTATTAGACCTACTACAATGGTTCTTAATCTATGGTTCCTAGACCAGCAGCAGCTGCACCAATTGGAAAAACATTAGTTTTCAAGCTCCATCCCAGTCCTATAGATTTACGTACTTAGCAACATTTTAGTAATCTCTCTTGGTAATTCTGTTGCAGCCTAGAATTTAAGATCCACTGAGCTAAAATATGACACATGCACAGGGTATCCACAGTTTACCAGGTACCTGTATTTGCAATAAGTACCTCAGGAGATGTAGGACTTTCTGACTGAATTCACTGGTCCTTTCAATGATATACTCTCCTTTATTTCTGAGAACCTCTGAAAGCATAAGTATCATTCCACATTTCCAGCTGCCTTCTGTCTTTCAAAAAAATCTCATCAACTGATAATGGTTCAAACCCTAGACCAAAAGGAATAAGTCTAATCCCTCTTTCATATGGCACATATGGAAGATATTCACGTATCTTCTTTTAACTGGTGACACCATCTTTCCTGTAGGTGAGAACCCCCAGCAGAAATCCCATATTTCTGAGGAGGTGGAGGTATATGCTTTCCAGGGAGGGCCCATAATTTACTCCTACACATTGGGTATTTGGAGTAAAGCTTTAGAAATGACACAGAAGAGTACATGGGGAAGATGCTCATGATACCCAGCAAATCTCTAGCTTCCTTCTGGACGTGGCTATAATCGAGAGGTATGTTCCCTTAGGCACAGGCAAGTAAATCCTCCATCAGACATGAAGGTCCATGGAGCCTGATATTTCTTTTGGTTTTTAATTTTCCCCTTGAAACATTTGTTTTTCATGAAACACGATGGTACTCAGTGCTATTGCATGTCGAGGAAATGTTCTGTTGTCAAAACTCAAAGTAAACTTTCAAACACCTAACATCATGTTTGGAGTAAGGAACTGTGAGGCTGAAATGCAAGACTTGTTCCAGAGTCTGATCACTGAACAATTATAAGAGGCTAATGTCCAGTTTATGTCTTTGCCTTTAGATAAGAGATTGGTATGGGGAAGAGGTGGGGATTGGAGAGGGGATTAAGAGAGGAATAGATCAAGTGATTAAAAGGAGAGAGACTGACAATTATGGGAAATGGTTAATGGAGTTGAGGCCACTTCTCTGGCAGAGAATATTCAACAGACGGATGGTTTTCCTCCTCTCCAGAAGCCCAAAGAGGGAAGAAATAGACGGGCATTACAACAACGGCAACAAAAATGTTTGTTTAAAAAGATAAGAAAGAGGGGCGCCTGGATGGCTTAGTCGGTTAAGCATCCGACTTTCGCTTAGGACACGATCTCGCGGTTTGTGGGTTCGAGCCCCGCGTCGGGCTCTGTGCTGCCTGCCAGCTCGGAGCCTGGAGCCAATTTTAGAGTCTGTATCTCCCTCTCTCTCTGACCCTCCCCTGCTCACGCTGTCTCTCTCTCCTAGGGAAAAAAAAAAAAACGATAAGAAAGAACATCTTGACAGTAAAAGCAATTCATTCACTGAATAGGTTCCAAAGAGAAGGCTCCAAACCATAGAGAGAAGTGACCTACTGGGCCAAACAACATTAATACATCCCACACATGCTCCTGAAGCCCTATGCCAACTAATACACATCAGATTCTGTCACACTGTCACTCCTAGTCTTGATCAAAAGTCTGCACCATGTCATTCAGTGAGGCTCACTTGGCTTGAGCCCACAGAATCCCACAAGTGCCTGGAAATGCACACTCCCAGATCTTAACCAGTAACTGATGAGGGCAGAAGCATCAATACTGCAGCTCCCTTGCCCTTGATTGAGACAATCCTAGGGTATGACTTACACTGTTCTCAGAGGTCTTTGCAAGGCAAACCCAAAGCTGCTCTCCTTTATGGGCTTGGACTGATATCCCAACCATGCAGGAGCTCCTTCCCCCACTACTGGAGTTTCTTGGGAACACTTCCTAAGCAATCACTTTCATGTGAAACCTCATCTTAGCAGCCACTTCAGGGGAGTCCAACCTGTGACAAAGCCTTCGTTAATTTTTGCTGGATAATGAAGTATCCCACTCTTTGTGGCTCAGAACAACCACTTTTTATTGAACTTGTGATTCTGTAGTCTGGTGCCTTGTACTAGGCTCAGCTGAATGGCTCTTCTGGTCTGGAAAAGACCAGTACACTGTAAAATGGGGATTATATTTGCCACTCTTCCCATTTATAAGTGAAATTAATTTTCCCACCCCTTGAATCTGGGCTCATCCTGTGAGTTGCCTTGGACAATTAGATATAAAAGTTTTCATTATATGAAATCAGCTCAGATCATCTACTTAATCAACATATAAGGAGCTTTCATGCTATTGGGCATTGGCCACTTGTAGGAGTAGCAGAACCACTCTGTGCTATGTTTGTTTTCATGTGTTTATTCATTGTGCAGTTAGAATGTCTGCATAGTGTGCTTTGATATATGGTGTTAGTCTAAACCAGTGGGTCTTACATTTTCCTTAATTCTTCTTCAGACATAGGATTTCATTTTAGAACTTTAGGGATGTTCTCCCCAGAAAAATGCACATACTTAACCATTTTGTAGACAGTATAATTCTTAACTTCCTTGAAGTCTATTCATGGGATCCATACATCCTCAAGGTAATTATATCTATGCTGGAAGATTCAATGTAGTTAAACAAGGAAAAACCTGGCCTTTACAATTGATTTCTCCAAATGTATCATTTTCATCAGTTTTCCAAAGGACTCGACTGTGAGGTAAGCAGAAATCTTAGAGGCCGGTCAGGGATCCAGGAGGAAGAGAGCTGACAGGAGGACTCACAGGTGGAATAAGGGCAGAGGAGAAGGCGCTAGCCTAGCTGGGAGTGCACATGAGGACCCCAGGCTTATCCAGCATTGTCAGTTCCTAGGATCTCCTCTAGCAGAGACTGTGTCCTATACTCTTCCTTGACTTCTTCCGCTGGAGTTTGGGTCCCCAAATGCCTGCCTCTGCATCTCTTTGCATGAGGATCTCTTGGGATGGAAGCTGGAAGAGGCAGGGATCCAGCACCCATGAGCAGCTCTCAACCAGTGATGTATGGGAATTAGTGGGAAAGTGTCCAGACCTACCCCCACCAAAATTGGGAAACGAGGAGGCACAGGTTTCCATGAAGGATTTCCACAGTGGGAAGCATTCTGATAGTGGACAATCTTCTGACTGCCCAACTAGCCCTGTCTCACTTTCCCCTCCCCTGCCCTATTTATGAATGGCAGCACCTCTGAAACAAGCCATATGCACTTATCTCAGGGCTTGCTTCTGAGGAACCCTAAGGAAGGCAGGATTTTTCTAGCACCACCTTTCAATGTGTCAGGCAGGTGTTTGATGAGACCAATGTGGGTGATGACATGGGTTTCCAGATGGGCTGTCTTGTGGGAGTGGTTCCTTGGGTAGATTTGGGGTGGGCAGCAGGATCAAGGTTTTTGCAGGTGCCAGGATGGTTGTAGCCTCACTCAGTTTGCTGTAGTTCAGAGGCAGCAAAGGCTCCCAGCATGTTTCTGGCTGCAGTCTTGGCATCTGAGAGTCATTTTGAGGGTGAAGGCCACCATGGCTGAGCAGGGTCTTCAGTGTCTGCCTAGGCCGATATGAGTTACAGCAAGATCAGGGGAAATCTTTCCCCCCATGTGATCTCCAAGTACAAAGATCCCACACCAAGGGAGTGTTCTCTTTTCTCTGATAAACATTAGCTCCATAAAGGAAGGAAGGTAGGGAGTGAAGCATAGGATGACGAAAGAGCAGATTATCAGATACCACTGCACACACAGGGTGATAGCCAACAGAAAGAAGGTAAAATAGAAGATCTGCAAAATACATGGAGAACAGCTGGCACATCTAAGCTCTGAAAGCAGCCCTCCACTGCATTACTGGAAGACCTAGGGTGTTCTGAACCCTTTTCCATAAAAAAAAAATCCTCACAGGTTGACAGTAGTGTTTAGTCTCCATAATAATTAACATGGGTTTTAAATCTATCCAGGCAACACATAGTAGTAACCTTCCTAAGGATAATGAGGACCATATACAAGGAATGGTCAGCTGGGGTCTAACATTTATTGGCCAGTGGACACTTCGCTCCTGGGTCGTCTGCTGTCATTGACATTATTTTTCCAATCTAATAATATATCTATGTCCCTAGAGCTGACTTTTGTTTAAATCCAGCAAATAGGAAATGTCAGTTCGCATCTGATACAGTTTATTTGGGTAGCAGTTTCCCTCAACATTCATTTAAAACGTTCATGACAAAAAATAAAAATAAAAAAGAAGAGGAAGAGGAATAAAAGAAAAAGAAAATATTCATGACCATCTCAGATGGAACCCAATCAATCATGGCATTCTTCACTCATTTGCCTGTGCTGGTGGCATTGGTTTTATTCCAAGAGCTTGCTAAGCAGGCTGAGATGGCCTTTCAGCTTGTCTGTGACATTTTCATGAACACTAATAGGGAGTGCAGCTGCCCCTACCTCCCAGCTCAAAGAAAGTTCTGAAATCTGACCAGGCATACATTCACTTCTGCTCCATGTTGCCCATCAGAACTCAGGGCCCCCATCCCCATCAGAAAGATCATATCTAAGTATCTTGGGAGATGAGTCTCTCTGTCTCTGTCTGTCTGTCTCCTTTCTCTGTCTGTCTGTCTGTCTGTCTCTCTCTCTCTCTCACACACACACACACAAACACACACACACACATTAATTCACATGCAATTTTATCACGCTACTCCTGCAATTTGTGGTGGCAAGTTGAAATTAGCAAGAATCACACATTACATGCAGTTGTATGAGTGAGTCGTTGTTTTGGAATTATCCTGATCTGGGGTCAATATTAAATCTATCACATTATGTGATCTGTTTAAGTCACACTAGATTTGTTGTATAATGCAAAACATCTAAGTACTTGCTTCCTAAATTTGTTACAAGAATTAAAAGAGATACTGTATGAAAGGGGCTTAATACATTACCTCATTCATTGTTTCAACTGATTTTTTAACTCTTAAAACATAACCGATGAGTGGACCATGAAATTAGTTTAGGGTACTGTAGCCAATATTACTAAACAGTGGCAGAATGAAATAGAAGATATCAGAATGTATTGAATATAATGAGGTTAAGTATTTACAGCTTGCTCTATTTTTTTAAAACTAGCCTCAATAAAATCCCACATTGCTCTTCTAGAAGGGAAACTTCCTGCTCTACCACCAAGAGGTGAGGTCTAATTTCCCTTCCTTTTGAATCAGAGCAAGCTTGTGATTACTTGGAGGAACAATATGTGGTGGAAGTGGTCTGCGATTTCTTAGACTGGGTTATAAAATATGATGTATACCTTGTCAACTAGAACCTTTAATCTTGGAGCATACAGCTGCCATGTTACAAGCCAGGCTACCCCAAACTGCCACATTGTGAGGAAACCCACACTACATGCATAGGCCACATGCAGGTCCTCCAATCCTAGACACTGAGCCATTCCAGCCTCCAGATTAACTTATTTGCCAGCTGGTAACCATTCAGTGGTTTCAGTTGGTGCTACAAGTAACAAAGTAATTACCCAGCTAAAGTCTGATTAAATCTTTGCTCATAGAATCCAAAGTAGAACACAATGGTAACTGTGTTAAGGTCTACAGTTTGGGTAACTTGTTATTTCAATATGCATCATGGGTAACAAAGTAAAAAGTATCCTTTACTATGTGTCTCACACTTAATTAAAAAAAAAAAAAAACACTTCTGGTTTAGCCCAAAGTGAGTGCTCAAGTGTTCAATACGTGTTAGCTGTAATTGCCTTAAAATTATTTTAGGTTTGCCATTATTTCTGATAATCCTTATTAAGTTTTCACCCTTTTGGTAGTCAAATATGTAACCTTGAGCAAGTCACTTTACTTCTCTGTATCCCTGTTTTCCCACCTGCACATTGGGGATAACAGGACCTACCTTACAGGGCTGTTTAGAAGTTTAAATGAATTAACCTTTGTAATTTTTCAAAACTATGCCCAGAACAGGGCAAGCCTTACATGAGGGTCTTTTAAATAGAACATGTGAGTTATTGGCTGGGAAATTATCTTTATGGTACTGATAAGGAAAATAGGAGTGAGAAAAAAATAAGAGACTTGTCCAATCTAAGAGTCAGTAGTGGGAGAAACAGAATTTGAGCTGAAGTCTTCTGGATGGCCAGTGGGTATCTTTGCAGCATTTAGTGGGCTCCCTGGGCTCCCCACTCAATAGTGTGATGGAATCAGTGCATTTTATAGCTCTCCTTTCAGAGTCTGAGAATTCTGAGTTAGGTCCTCCAGAGAAACAGAGCCAGATAAATGTATAAGCTCCTATAGAAGGAATATAAAAGGGAATGTATTATGAGGAATTGGCTCATGAGAATATGGAGGCTGAGAATTTCCATGACCTGATATTTATGAACTGTAGACCCAGAGAAGCCAGTGATGTGAATATGAAGGCCTATGAATCTTAGGTGCTTATAGTATAAGTCCCAGTCTGAGGGAAGAAGATCAAAGGGAAGAAATCAGTTCCTCTTTAGAAAAGCAATTACCTGTTACATCTCAACCCAGATCATAGTGATTGTAGTACCGTAAGTCTGAGATGCCAGAAACAGCCCTCACTGAGGGACTGCACATCTAATTTGCAAATAAGAAACAAACAAACAAACAAAAAAGCTAAGATTACACATTGAGTCTATGTTTTATAGGTTTGGCAGAAATGTCTTGTTCATGTTCCCTTGATTTGGGTCAAATATCTATTTGGTCCTGTTATTGAAGTTTTCACTCTGACTTAATCTGACATTTACCTTTTGGACTGACACAGCAGTGCTGTACATCGACTCCAGTATCCAGAGAGCAAAGACAGCAGGGCCCTGCTGCACTAAACTACCAAAATTTTAGAAATGCAACTAGAAGATGAACTTCTTCTGAAGAGAACTGAGCATGTGTGTTGTGGTCTCCCTCTGATCACAGCCCACATCGGTTTCTGGAAACTGCAGAAAAGAAGAGAAGGGTGGAGTTTACTGAGCCACACCAAGTAGAAGCAGAAACAGATGGCAGTGTGAATCTAGGGAGCCTGTGTGTCATCAGAGCTCAAAAGACAAGTCCATTTCCATGGGAAGGGCTTGAATGATAAACTACCAGGTTTTGGTGAAGACAGAGATTCAAAAGATTCAGAAGCTGACCTCTTGCTTAGCTCTGTCCTCAGGTAAGATAAGCCTGGTATTCTACAGTGTTTGCTTCTTTCCCAGAGTTGCAGCCTGGTGCATTATAGTCCACATAGTAAAGTGCACACCTCCAATACCTACCTAAAAATCATCTGGCAAGGGCAAATTGAAATATAAGCTGTCAAATCAACAAATATGTTTATCCCTGACTTTGTGGAAAGATTGTCTAATATCTGAGACAGAAATTTCCCTGTTTGAAGTCTTACAGGTTTAGCACAATAAGTTTGGAGAACATAATAGAAGAGCCATTATAGTCCAAGAAAGTTTGATGACAGAGACAAGGTTTGAGCACAACTTTGCAACTTTCTATTAATCAGAATACAGTGTGAGTATTTATGGAAGCTAAATGGATTCTACTGTGTAAGAAGCTGGAAACATCCTCTTCTTCATCTGAAGCCTTAGGCTCATTTTGCCCTTAACTGTGGGTAAAGTTTTTAGCAGATGGTTAATATCTTTGCTTAGAGTTCACATTTATGGCATTCGATGGCTTTAGATCAAGCCTGGTAGGAAAACCCCACAAAGTATAAGAAAAGGCTTACTGAACCAACCTTCAGGGAAGGAAAGCAATCCCTTAAATGGGGAATCTATTCTCCATTCTGACTTCACAGTTTGGGGTGTTCATTTCTCCCTCCGAAAACAGAGACATCATCCTTGTTCTTCTTCAGCAAGATTATGTGAATATCTCTGTCTGTGAAATGTTTGAGGATTCTCTTGAGGAAGCGGTTCCATTATCAGCTGCAGCTTTCCTGTGGGATGAAGCTGGGGCTGACATGGCTGGAACTCCACACTACACTAGAGCCATCCTGTGACATCAATTAGCTATTAAGGTGATTTACTAAAATGCATTAACAATGAACTTGAGTTTTGATAATCATAATTAAGTGTTCATACTGTATCAGGGTGCTGATGAAGTGGCTTCAATTTTATAGGTATGACAATGATCTTTCTTTTGACTGATCAAGATGTGTTAAGCTTCAAAAGAAATTGTGGATTCCTACACTGTTGGCAGGAAGTATACCGAAGCCAGCAAATGTCTAGGGACAAAAACTTCTCCATCGGTGATCAGCAAAGAGCAAAGTATTCTAAACCAAGTTTATTCCAGAGATGCTAACATGCCAGACAAGAGATGACTATAAAAAGGTCAGCCTGATTTCTGATGTTTGGAGGTGGTACTGGAACTTATTTTGATTTTTCTGAAAGTGTGTCAGAGAGGTTTCAAATTTTTCTGCCTCTCAAAAAATACTGACCACTCCAGAGGATGCTGGAGATGCCTATGGAGCAGGGGGAGGTAAGATGAGAAGCAAACATCCAAGAAGCCAGAACCAGAGTATTCTGCCCTTGGCTCTTGCCCCATCCCTATCACTGCATTCTGGTGACTCCATGATTACCTGGGAATTTCTGCTAGTGCCTTCAGAAATCACCTAATACATCCTACAAAAAAATGTGCAAAGAAATAACATAATGTTTAATTTCAAATGTGCAAAGAAATAACATAATGTTTAATTTCAAATCAACTATAGTATTCCTGAGAAAAGAAAAGATAAAATATTATTTTTTCTTTTTCATGTTTAAAATACCTATGGATTCCATTGCTTTATCCAGGAAAGTGAGTTCACAGCCAAAATATGGGGAGAAGCAGGAGTTTACATTAGCTATTCATTTTTCTGGTGAGCTCATGGAGGTTTATGGGATTTTAGGGTAAGTTTGTTGGTATATAATTTTTGTCTTATATGCAAAGACTTGAGAATGTAGGCATAAGAATTCCACATTCTATTGCTCTCACCATCTAGATATTTATAACTAAATTCATCATAATCCCTCTTGATATAAGAGATGACCATTGTCCTGCAAGTCACCACACCGAAAGCAGGAAGGTCATTATCTCTTCTTGATTTCTCACTGCCTTACCTCCTCTCCAGATCATGTTCCCTCTCTTTCCTCTGCATTCCCTCCCCCCAACCCCTGCTTCTCTCCTCACTGATATGGCCTTATCAGAGTCACTATATCTGACCTTGACTATTACATTTTCTCATAATTTGGGCTTCTTGTTTCTTTCCTTTCATGATTATATCCCTACTCCCTTCAGTCACTGGATGATGGATTTTGTGTTTTACAATATGTTAATATTTACCCTTTGTTTAAAATCAATTCCTTTAACTCCCTCAGCTAAAAGTAAAAATGTTAGCCTAGCTTAAACTTGTTTTCCATGATTAACATCTATCTTTTACCTGCTTAGCATTCTCTGAATTCCAGTTGTGAATAAGTTCTTACAATTCTTTAATACTCTGTACCTTCTCAGACTCCCATGCTGTTGAGCACACATAGGACTGTATCAGCTGCTTAAAGTCTTTAGTGGCTTACCATAGCTTTTGGAATAAATGCCAAACTTTTAACATGGTCTTTTAGCCACTGGGTGGCCAAAACTCTCCTCTTCTGCACAGTGTCACCTTGTCTCTTTCCTTCCTGTATTCCAGATGTTCCTTTTATTTAAAGGAACATCTTTCCTTTTATTTAAAGTTTATTTATTTTAGGAGAGAGAGAGAATACAAGAAAGGGAAAGGCAGAGAGAGGGAGAGAATCCCAAGAACTGACAGTGCAGAGCCCAGCATGGGGCTCAATCTCACAAACTATGAGATCATGACCTGAGCTGAAACCAAGTGCTGGACACTTAACCAAGTGAGCAACCCAGGTGTCCCACTCTTTTTTTTTTTTTTTTTTTTTTTTTTTTTTTTTTTTTTTTTTTTTTTTTTTTTTTTTTTTTTTTTTTTTTTTTTTTTTGTCGGAGTATCACATATGTTTTCTTTGTGGCACTTAAACTACAGCTATAAATTTATACTTATTTTTATGTTTGTTGCTTCCTTCACTAACTGTAACCTNGAAACCAAGTGCTGGACACTTAACCAAGTGAGCAACCCAGGTGTCCCTCTTTTTTTTTTTTTTTTTTTTTTTTTTTGAGAGATCAATTTTCAACTTCTCACGGAAGATTTTGCTGAATTCTTTCACTGGGTCGGAGTATCACATATGTTTTCTTTGTGGCACTTAAACTACAGCTATAAATTTATACTTATTTTTATGTTTGTTGCTTCCTTCACTAACTGTAACCTCTATGAAGGCGTCAGTCTTGTCTTGGTATTGTTTGTTGGCTTGCATTAAGTCCTCATGATTTTGTCACTAATAGTAGCACAACTTCTGGCATACCATGGAAGCTCAATAAGTGATAGTATAATTAATTAATAAATTTTAGCATCTTTGAGATCCTTATGCTTGAAATACAAACATTTCAGGGATGGATGAATTAGCCATGATATCTTGCTGGATGCTAAGATATAGAAACTTGGATCCTTTCTACTTCACTATTCAACGTTTGTTCTGATTTTTGTAATTGTAGAAATTTGATCTTCTTGTTCCTTGTAACATACAGCACCCTTCCCCAGAACCAACATATCAAACGCAGAGAGGAGATGACCAATGCTATAATGCTTCCCCACACCTATTTCTTCTCCTTCTCAACTTATTTTCCCTTTCCCTCTTACCTAGCTCAGGTGGCCACCTAGTAGATTCAACCATTCACCGAATTAGATGAGAAAAAGTAAGACAAGAAAGCAGAAGCCAAAATCAGAAGAGAAGTTTCAAGGGCTTTGGGAATGAGGAATTAGGGAACGGGAATTAGTTATAACTGGGGACTAACTCTGGCTAGAAACGATGGTGGGCTCAGCACTCATTCACTCTTAAGGCACTACCACCTGGGATGGAGCAGTAGCAGAGACCAGAGCTTTAAGTGCCAAGACCCTAACTCTTACTTGCTTGTTTGCATCTTGTATTAACCTTACATGGAAAATGGGGTTTGTACTCATCTTTTGCCTTCTTTGAATTTGCAGATAAAAGAGAAAAAACATGTCATATTTCCATCAGTCACAGGGGATGGGTGGCTGAAGGTAAGCAGAGGAAATGCCAGCAGAACATAAGACCCTTGGCAAGCTGGCCTTAGCTTCTGGGGAATACCTGTGTAAGACTGAGCATTGTGACAATCATCCCTGTTAAGTTTTTTTAAATTTGTTTTTGCAGTTCCTTGGTTGTACTGTAGATATAAAAAACCTTTGTTCTTTCTCTCTATGGTTTAGTATCCTATCAATTCTTCCTTGGCTGGCTCACCACTCTTCAAGTAACTTCTTATCTAGCTATGACAAACCCTCTACCTTCTCCTTTTTCCTCTTTAACTCTTCTTCCCAACATTTATCCTTCTAGCTTATATCTTGACATCCATCTGGTCCATGGTAGAAAATTTAGTCATCCTTGGTCTCTATTTTGTTCTATGTCCTGTCAGTTATCCTACTTCCTAATCACACTGGACCATGTTCCTTTACTCAGTCTTTCTGCCAGATCCAATCACTTATTCCCTTGATAGCAATAGATTCTATTGACCCTGAGTTGTAAGCCAGGAGCACTGTTTGTCTTATTTATGACATATCACTAGCTTCCAAGCAGTTGCTTGGTACAGACTAACTGCTTAATATTTATTGTTTCACTGTCTGATGTGTCTTCCTTTTACTAGGCTCTATTCTTTCCAGTCTGTCTTGTTACTATGCTGTTTCATATCTGTATTAGTCAGTGTTCTCTAGAGAAGCTGAACAATAGGGGAGATAAGGAGATATATTATATATCCTATCTTATCATATATATATGTATATATATATACCATATATACTTTTATATATATATATATATGATTTATTATAGGAATTAACTCAAGTGGTTTTAGAAGCCAAGAAACTCCACAATCTTCCATCTGTAGGTTAGAGAAGTAGGAAAGCCAATGGTGCCAATCAGTCTGAATCTAAAGTGCTGAGAATCAGTGGCCATGTAAGTCTCAGAGTCTGAAGGCCCCAGAACAGGAGCTCAGATATCCAAGAGCAGGAAAAGATGGATTTTTTAAACTGAGGATGAGAGAGAGATAATTTGCCCTTCCTTCACCTTTTAGTTCCATTTTGATTCTCAGCACATTGGATGATGTCCACCCACATTGGGGAGGCCTATTTCTTTACTCAGTTTACTGAATCAAATATTAATCTCTTCCAAAAATACCCTTACAGACATGCCCATAAATAATGTCTTGTTAGCTTCTCTGGAAATCTTAGTCCACTCAAGTTGACACATAAAATTAACCCTACAACAGCTTTTAATTACTTCCCATCACCCACAGAATAAAGATTATTCTCCCTGACACAGATGAAGAAGGCCTTAATCATTTGGCTATGAATTAATGTTCTGTTGTCACCTTATACCTCTTTCTACATGAATTCTCCAGTTCAAACACTGAAAACCTGTTGTTCTTGTTCTGGACATAGGGAAAGAATGCACTATGCTTTCTCTTTCTTTGTAAATGCTGTTTGTTTGTTTTTTTTCTGTCTCTTTCCCCCTTTTGTTTCCTCCACTTTTTCATGAAAGATAAAATTCTGCTCACTCTAAGATGCAGTTCATAGTTCATGTCACTCCCTTGAGTGAACCTTCCATGGCCCACCCTCTCCAGGGTATTCTCAGTGTTGTCACTGGAACCCACAGTTCTATGTCTACTTCCCTTTTATAAACTAACATTGTGTGTTATTATTTCATTATATGATTATTATTTGTCTCTTCAAATACTTTACAATAAATGAGTTGGATTTGGTTTCTATGTCACTCTTCCCTGATTATCCAAATTGACCCGTTAGTCCTGTGTGCCATATTATGACAATGTTTTAACTTCTCTAATTTTTCCCTCTCAAGTTTCCACTTTTAGTGAAAGATCATTTATTCTTTAGTGGCAGAGACGCTACACAAGAGTAAGAGGATTTTAAAACTCTTTGTTTTAGTTTCCTCTGATACCTTTAATTCCTTGATGTTTGGTAAAAGAAAGTCCAAGGATTCCATTTCCTAAGTCTTTGTGTATCTTGGACCATGAAGGAGACTGTGAAACTGATTTTGTCAGTTTATGCCTCGAATCCAACTGTAGAAAGGGGATGAAAGGAACAGAATTACTTTGGAAAGTTAAGTGTAGCATATGCACCCCTACCCCTGAAAAAGGGGGAGAAGGTGAGTTTACCATCACTATTATCACCAGAACTTGGCAGATTACTGAATAGGGGTATTCCAGGGTGTGTGGAAGACAGGGAGATGAATCTAATTCTCATAAGGAGGGATCTAAAAGTGAGGGGTGTGGAGATGGCTCTACTTTTGAATGAAGGGAGGTGGCTCTGTACGGACAATTGAATAGGGGTAGGGATTATCCTCAGGAATGAAAAGATAGTGTGGAATCACATCCAAGGGGACTCCGGGAAAGATGAAGTGACAGACCAAGAGATTACCTAGAGAAGCCTGGGAGAATGAAAGGGTGAAAGAGATTGGAGTAGGATACCTCAAAATATGTCACTGTGGAATAAGGATTATTATGAGCTGAAGGCAAATAAGATGCAGCAGATGCAAGGAAAGCTCTCTGCTGTCCCTTTCCATCTAAAACCAGGGGATACATTTCCCTCTGTAAAGGCAATGCAAATTTGTAAAGGTGTCTCTCTTTCTTATGCCAGGAAGAGAAGGAAGATGCTTAATCACTTATGAATAGATAAGACACCAACTTGAGTCTGTATAACAAATCTTACTAAATAATTCACTTTCACTAATTTCTTCCATTTACTTTCCCGCAATTTACCACCCCAAGAAACCCAACTCCACTATCCTTTCTTTATTATTTCTCCATAATTTATCACCCTTCATTCTGTATTAAGATAGTATACAAGCCCCCAATTCTAACTACCACATTTTCTGTCAGTTCCTGTTCATACGTTCATAATTAAATCTGTGTTTTTTTCCTCTTGTTAATCTGTTTTTTTGAGTTTAATTCACAGACCCCAAGTAAAGAATATAAGAGGGTAAAGGATAGTTTTATCCTCCCCAATAGAGGAGTAAAAAGTGGTCTAACTGAAGGATCTATATGTGAAAAACTATGACATTCTGATGACAGAATTGAAGAACTAAATATATAGAGAGATATTCAATGTTAATGGGTTAGAAGAATCAAAGTTGCCAAGATGTCAATTCTTCCCAACTTGATCTATGGATTCAATGTAACCCCAATAAAAATCCCAGTGAGCTACTCTGTAGATTTTGACAAACTGATTCGGAAGTTTATGTCGAAAGGTCAAAGATTCAGAATAGCCATACTGAAAGAGAATAACAAAATCTGAAGAGCTGTACTACTCAATTCCAAGACTTACTATAAAGCATTAATATTCAAGACAGCATGCTATTGATGAAAAATGAAAAATAGACACAGATGAATAGAACAGGATAGAGACTCTAGGCACAGACTCACATAAGTATGTTTAACTAATCTTTGGCAAAATAGAAAATGAAATTCAAAGAAGTAAGGATAGTCTTTTCAAAAAATGGTGCTGGAAAATTTAGATATTCATATGAAAAAATGAACATAGACACAGATCTTACACCTTTAGCAAATAGTAACTCAAAATTGATCATAGCCTTCAATGTAAAATACAAAAATATAAAACTTCTAGTAGAAAACATAGGGGGAAATCTACATGACAATAGGTATAACAAAGGAGAAATTCTATATGACAACAGCAAAACATAATCTGTGAAAGAAAAAATTGATAAATTAGACTTCATTAAAATTAGAAATCTTTTTCTTGTGAAAGACACTGTTAAGTGAATGAAAAGCACAGCCAGAGACTAGGAGAAAATATTTTTCAAACATGTATCTGATGAAGATTTTTATCTAAATACACAAATAACATTTACAAGTCATCAATAAGATAACAAACATCCCAACTTAAAATCACATAAAGATCTGAAGAGGGATTTCACCAAGCATGATATACAGATGGCAAATAAGCACATGCAAAGATACTCAATGCTATTTGTCACTAGAGAATTACAATTTAAAACAACAACGGAATACTACTACACACCTATCAGAATGGCTAAAATTAAAAATTAGAAAAACAAAACAAAACAAAAACAAGCACCTAACAATAGCAGTTTGTAACAAGGGTGCAGAACAATAGGTGATACCGTTAATTGTTAATGAGAATGCACAATATTTGGCAATTTCTTGTAAGCAAGACATTGTGTTGCCATATGATTCAGCATCTGAACTCCTAGGCATTTACCCAACTTACTCGAATACTGTGTTGGTACAAAAATTTGCATACAAATGTTTTTAGCAGCTTCATTCTTATTCTCCAAAAACAATTAAGTAACTAAGATGTCCTTCAACAGGCAGATGTATAAACAGTAGTATCCCATACAATGGAAGACTATTCAGTTATAAAAAAAAAAAAAATACGAGCTTTTAAGCCATGAAAATACATGGATGACTTGTAACTGTGTATTGCTAAGTTAAAGAAGTCAGTCTAAGAAGTTTGCCTACAGTATGATGTCAATTATATGGTTTTCTGGAAAAGACAAAACTATAGAGATGATAAAGATTGGTGGTTGCCAGGGGTTCATGGGGAGAGAGAAAGAGTTAAAAGGGGAATACACAGGGGATATTTTTAGGGTGGTAAAGCTATTCTATATGCTACTGTGATGGTGGATAGATGGCATATGCATTTATCCAAACCCATTCAACATTATTATACAAAAAAATGAAGCCTAATATATATGACTTAAAAATATTTAAGAGGTGAGAGGAATCTCAGGATAATAATCTAAAAATATGAGAGAGAGAGAGAATGAGAGAGAAAAGAAAAAAAGAAAGAATGGAAGGATGGTTTATATGGAAGGAAGCATAGTTAATATGATCAGAAATCTGGTCAGAGGTCCATGGTATGAGGCTCTCAGAGGTAAATGCTACATTCTGCAGGAGTGATGAAGGCTGGCCATCCTGCACCTGCTAAATAAGAGTCTTCCTTAAATCGTGAAGGCCATGAATATGTGCTAACAATTGAGGGGTTAAGACATGGATGGGAAATATGAGAGGGGCCAAAAATGCCCACCTCTCAACTCCAGGATTCACACCTGTGCCCAGACCAAGCTGAGAGTGGGAGGAAGCTTGGTTTTCTGGGCCTTGACGGAATCAGGGGTCCATGGTGAGGTAAAGTGAATGTGTTTGGTACTTGCACCATACTGGGTCTAGCTCATGCAATACAATGGACAAACAAGGAGATTGGCTAATATCAACATAAAGAGAAGTGAAGAATAACTGAGGTGGCACAGCTTTGGTGGAGAGGTCAAGGGATCTGCCTAGGAGGAGATCTATGCAGACATTTGAGTAAAGTAGGGGTCAAGGCAAAGGGAGCACTGCTGCACCTCCCTGAGGTAGGCTGGAACATCTGTATTTGAGAACCAGCTAAAAGGCTGACTTCCCAGCTCTTTCCCTGAGGCCAGAGGAGAGGAGAGGAAGAGGAGAGAGAAGGGGGACTGGGCAGGTAGCCAGAGCCCAGGTCACAAAGCATCTGCTAGACAAGGTGTGATTTGGACTTTGTTCCAGCAATAATGGGAAACCACTGGGAGTAGAGGTTGAAGAGTTTAGTTTCCTAAATCAAAATTAAATCTTAAGCTTTGGCTTTCTTCATATAAAAATCAGGTTCATTAGCACTGTACAATGCTTGTTAGAAGTCTAGGATGAAATAATTCTTTTTAAACATTAGTTAAATCTGATTTTAAATTCATGTGTCTTACCTGGAGTCAGCCAGGCCCTGGGTAGGTGTGAATGTGATGTTTATACGGGAACTAGTGGATGGCAGCCACCAGGATCAGCAGCCCCATTCCAGGACAGAAGGCTCAGGGCAATTACTTCTCACCCTACATACTTCTATCTGCCCTACTTTGTGCCTAAGGCCCAGGGGCAAAGCTCACACTGGTATCACATCTGACAGCATGTTTATCCTATCAGCACTGGCCCCAGAAATTGACAGACATTGCCTTCAGCTGGCTCCTATATTCACTTCCATGGAGACAATCATTCATGTGGTGGGTAAGCCACATGGCACATTCAGGATTGGCTGTTTTTTATTCTGACTCTGTCTCCAACTCCATCACATCCTATAAATTTGTGAGCCTCTCTTGACATATAAATGTGGTTTTTCATGAAGCCAAACTCATTCATCATAAAATCACTGAGTGAATTTCAGCATAGAATTAAAAAAGGCAATGCCAAGGACTCTGCCTAAGCAGCCAGTAGCCTGTATTTGTCCCAAACCCACTTGAAATTTATCTTGTCTCTTCTCCTCCTTTTTCAGCTGTTTCCTGGAGTCAGTGTTCACTGTACATCTACTTCTGGGTGGAATTCAGTTCTTGTCATAATGAGTTAAACAGTTGGGCACCAGGAGGAAATAAGGACAAAATAGCCTTGGCCTTTAATAATCTTTGTCACAGTCTGGAATTAAGATGATATGGAGCTCTCCGGAATGTGTCACCTCCTCATAGACCTCGAGAAGGAGGCTGAGTCAGCAGTTCCCTCCGTGGGGGTTG
The DNA here is from genome assembly GCF_003009895.1 of Hyaena hyaena. Taxonomy (NCBI): domain Eukaryota; kingdom Metazoa; phylum Chordata; class Mammalia; order Carnivora; family Hyaenidae; genus Hyaena; species Hyaena hyaena. The sequence goes on along the minus strand of NW_024081912.1, from coordinate 287,084 downwards.
AATACCCCTCCATAGCACTCTACATTCACAGAACACAGGAGGAGGCTGCATTGTATCCCCAGAGAAAGAAAATCTCATTCTCCGTGAAAGAAACTTCATCCCTTCAGGCATCCACAAAGCATATTTAATACAGTAAGTCTATTGGTCCCAGGACACAGGCAGAAACTCAGGTCTTGCCTGAGCCCAAGCCTGGCCAGAAGAATAATTTGCAAACATAACAATGAGGACAATGTTAATATTAGTGTTAATAATAAGACTGACATTTATGGAGCTTTCAGTTTGTGTAGTTATGATGACCCTCTGTGTCCTGTGTGAATAACTCTGTGAGTCCTCATAGTGATGCCATGGGGCTGGATGTCTTAGTGTCACCTTCATTGGACAGAAGAAATGAGAAATGCTCTTGGATGTTAAGTGACCTCTTTAAGTTTGCATTTAGCAGAGGAGTGTGGAGCCAGGTGCTGATTCATGTGTGCCTATTTTGAGGCACCTAATCGCCATGCCACACAGAGATCTAGCCCCAGCTCACACTTAACTGCAGCAGGCAGGTAACCTTCACTGTAGTGACCAGAGAAAACATAAAGACCCAGGGAATCACAGCATAAACTCTAATAAGAAAGACCCAGGTTCAATTTCTAACACTACTGTCTTTGAAATGTTACATACCTTTCTGAACCTCAGTGTCTTCATCTATAAAATGTGGATGAGAATGCCATCTTCCTAAGACAGCTCTCAAGAGGGTTAAAAGGCTTGCTTCATATAAAGTGCTTAGCACAACACCTGGAGCATAGTAAGCTGTTAATTTTAAAAACAAGTTAGCTAATTTTATTAAAGTATGTTTGATGAGTAATTTTATGCTGTGAGGGGCAGAGGTTTCGCCACTCACCACCATACACACACAGTATTACTGGGCAGGAGTAGGGTTGTGCAGTGGATATGGTGATGTCTTCTGTTGTTGTCAGGGATCATTTCTGGAAGTGGAACTTGGTCACATCATGCAAAGCCACTCTGCTTTTTTTGTCATCACTCAACAGCGCAATCTTGGGGGCACTCTTGTTTTTCTAGTCCTCCTGAAACTAACTTCTCCTATACTTTTGTCTAGACTTGCCAATCTCTGCTTTTGTGCAAAGACCACAATATCCATAAGATCTTTTACCCTGTAATGCTATCATTTTCCTGTTAGTAGTCTCTCAGTCAGCTTTGTTTCTCTCCCAGTGGGGGAACTGACAGGAAATGCCATTTCAGGAGGCTGAGGCTGAGGCTATACTCACCACAGCATCCAATTCTGCATCCAGGAAAATGTGACTCTCATTATGAAGGTCATTCATTCAAAAATATTTTATTTTTGGAGTTTCTATAATTGTCTGAAAATTGTTTTAGACTCTGGTTATATGGAACTTGTGAATAAGATGGTCATGGTGTTTCCTGCATGGGAAGGTATGGAGCTGTGGCCTCTATGCCCTTTGGCTCTTGTTGAAGGCTTGGGCTTCATAATCTGAGAAGTAAAAAGCCCCCTTCAAGTCACGTGAGATTTCTGGATGGAGGCGGTGGGTCAGGAACAGCCATTGTTCCTATTTCAAGTCTCCTGCTCTCAGTATGTTCTTCTGTTCCCCACCGTCCACCCCAACTTGATGCTTAGTGCCCAACAGATTTTGCAGAAAAAATAAACATGACAGAACAAAACAAAACTGAAACAGAATTCAAAAATACAAATGCAGGGGCACCTGGGTGGCTCAGTCAGTTGGGTGTCCAACTTCCGCTCAGGTCATGATCTCGCAGTTGGTGGATTCGAGCCCTGCATTGGGCTCTGTGCTAACAGCTCAGAGCTTGGAATCTGCTTTCGATTCTGTGTCTCCCTCTCTCTCTGTGCTCCTCCTCCATTAGCGCTCTGTATCTCTCTGTCTCTCAACAATGAATAAAAACAGGGACACCTGGGTGGCTCAGTCAGTTAAGTGAACAACTTTGGCTCAGGTCATGATCTCACGGTTCGTGGACTGGAGTCCCTCATGAGGCTCTGTGCAGACAGCTATCTCAGAGCCTGGAGCCTGCTTCAGATTCTGTTTCTCCCTCTCTCTCTGACCCTCCCCTGCTCACACTGTCTCTCTTTCTCTCTCTCTCAGAAATAAATAAACCATTAAAATTTTTAAACAAATGAATTAAAACATTTAAAAAATACACATGCATACACCCAAACAATGTCTACATGAGAATAGAAGAGATAAAAGTGTTTACATTTGAGAAAAGTAACCAACTTCAAATTGGAAACAAATTCTTACAATACCAAGTGCCTCAACTACTTCACCATGAAGAGCCTCTGGGAGTTAGTAAAAATAAAAATGAGTCAATGGAAACATGGACATCCATATGCAAACATAAATACTTGTGATGCTTTATATGTTTTATATGCAAATATTATAATTTTTGCAGTTGAGAAAGCAAAGTCCAGAACTACTAAGCAACATATAGAAAATCATGAAGGAAAATGGCAGAATTAGTTTCTTCTTCTTCTTAGTTGAATGCTCTCTCTGCCGGGCAGTAGGAGCTTGGCTGTCTTGAACAGCTGTGACTTAAGATGGGTTGTCTGGGATAGTACCTTTGGGACATGGTGGTGTGCAGTTATAGTAACATTAGACACTTGTATCAAATGGTGGATCATTTGGAAAGGATCAAATTAATTTTGGTATATAACAAATCTATCACCTGTTGATCACAACTTTGTGTAGTGAGCAAAACTTAGTCAACTGAATGTAAAATAAGACATGTGATATCCTATTAGAGAATAAGACTAAAACATCAGAAAATAAGTAGACATGGCTTCAGGCCACAGAACAATGCTGTATATCACAAAAGGATGACAAAAAGTATGAATGAAATCCTTTTTAAATCACAAAAGCACTGAAGTATAATGGAATACCTTTCCATAGACTCCTAGAGATCTTAGAAATATCTCAATTCAGTATGTTAATGGGTAGTAAGAAAAAGACAATGACTATAGAAGTTTACGTAGCTAGTGAAAGGAGACCTAGAATTTGGACCCAAGTGGATGAATTCTCATTGTATTGCCTGAGGTTACTTGTGTTGAAGAAAAAGTGACTGAGGCTTAATTGTGAAGTAGCTCTAAACCAAAAAGATTCAATTGTCTCAAACTATACTTATCTTTTTATAAAAAGAAATGAGAAATAAGACTTCCAGAATGGTGTTGTGAGGAGCTTCATGGACTCTCTCTAGTAAAACAACCAGAACTGGTGAAAAATACATTTCATTATTTTTTATTAAAATTTGTTTAAGTTTATTTATTTTAAGAGACAGAGAGGGTGGCCAAGGGGCAGAGAGAGAGAGAGGGAGAGAGAGAGAATAACAGGCAGCTGACAGCATGGAGCCTGATGTGGGGCATAAACTCATGAATCATGAGATCATGATCTGAAACAAAACTAAGAGTCATACACTTAACCAATTGAGCCACCCAGGTGCCCCAAAAATATCTTTTTAAAACCCCAAAGACATTTAAATTCTCTGGAAATTGTTATAAGGGCATAAGGTAAATGAAGCAATAGGTTTTCAACAAAATATATTAAACCACAGAGAAAGAATAGTGGGCATCTGTGGCTTTGGTAAGTCTTTCCTTCCTTCTCCTTCAGTTTAGTGTAATGAAAATTCCAGGCAGGTGCAGTCAATAACAAAGAACCTCCTTTCCCCCATTTCCTAGTCTAGGGCTATGGAATCTTTCCGGAAGGACCAGACCACCAACATTTCTCATCACCAATCTCTATGTCACATAAACGCTATTGTAGGCAAGAATGGCTGAGAAGTTTGGGGGGTGGCCATTTTCTTCCATTCAGCCCTTACTCATAGGGTGGAGGCTCTATCCTACATGTGGCAGGCAGAGAATAGTGGAGTTTCAATTACTTTTTTTATGGTGTGTTTATGGGGCAGAAGTTCCACACCAGAAGAAGCTAACCAAGAAGAGCAGCAGCCACTGACTCTGCTCATAGAACAGGGGTGTCACTCTAAGAGAACGAGACCACTTTTCTGCCCTCAGTTCTGGAGCAGTGATTTAAAAGTTGTTCCTAGGAGGGGAGGGCAAGCCATAAGAATATTTCAAAGAGAGTTGATTTTATTTGGAAGGGACTGTGGGAAAGTTCAAGCCTAAAGGCACTCTAGAATACAGTGGAGATTTTCATGGTAAGCTAGTAAGATACTCTGATAGCTCCATGAAAGAAATAAGTGAAAGCATAAACAATCTAGAAGTTTTCCAGACAGAATCAGGATAAGAGACATCTACATAGGTCTCTGAGGTGAGGAACTTACCCCAAAGGCCAATCTCAAAGACTACTTCAGTAAAAGAGTGAAAATTTAATGCATTAATCTGTGGAGCAGTTGATGTGCCCAGTCAGTGTTGAAAACAATATAGTAATCACCAGAAATTAGTGTGATACCAACAGAAGCAGTCAGTTTAGCAGAGAGATGAGGAAGAAACACAAAGAAGATCCTGGAAAAATAACCACCATCCCAGGATGGTGCATGCCAACTCAGTGCATGCCAGATTTGTACCCTCTGAGGAGTGATAATAGAAGCTGCAGATTATGGGAGAAATAGACTTCACCATACTAGTCTAACCATGTTACCAAATAGATAAATAAGCAAACAACAACAGCAAGTACTGGGAGTAAGGGAATAATCAGTATTTAGAGTTGTTATAATATCTTGTGTTAAATGTGTAGCTTTTAACAACAAAAATACAAGACACAAAAGAAAAGTAGAAAGGGGCTCATTAACAGAAAATAATCTCAAAAAAGGCAGATAGAAACTGCCTTTGAGAGGGTCCAGATGTCATACTTAGGAAATAAAGATTTCAGATTAGCCATTACAAATATGTTCAAAGCACTAAAATAAAAGGCTTAAATAAGTAAAGCAAGCTGTGATCCGATGTCTCACATGCCAAGACAATTCAATGAGGGAAGAATAGTCTTTGCAACAAATGGTGAATAGTGTGGAGACAACTGGATACCCACAAACAAAAGAATGAAGGAGGAAGACTTCCTCATATCATGGTCAAAAATTAAACCAAAAGAAACTGAAGAGCTAGATGTAAGAGTTAAAGTTATAACACTCTTTAGAAGGAACTATGGCAAATAAAGACATGGGAAGATGCTCATCAACAGCCATCAATGCAATGGAATTTTAAATCACAATGAAATACCACTTCATACCTACCATGGCAGCTATAACAAAAAACAGATAATAGCCAGTGTTAGAATGTGGATACATTGGAACACTCAAACACTGCTAGTGGAAATGCAAAATGATGTAGCTGCTCTGGGAAACAGCCTGGCCATTTTTCAAAAGGATAAACATAAGAGATTCAATAGTGACCCATCAATTCTACTTTTGGTTATATACTGAGGAAAAATAGAAAATATAATACACAAAATCCTGTATATGAGTGTCCATAGCAAAATTATTCATAATCATAAAATGAAAAAGTTTCAAATATCCATTCAACTGATGAATAAAAACATAAAATGTGGTATCCCCATATATTGGAATATTATTCAACAGTAAAATGATATAACAATGCATGCTACAACATGAATGAACTTTGGAAACATTATGCTAAATGGAATAAACAAGTCATAAAAGACAATTCATTGTATTGGTACAATGTACCAATGTACATTTTATGGTACAATTCATACCATAAAATTATATTTAAAATGTGCAGAATAAACTAACCTATAGAAATAGAAAAAAATTAATATTGTCTAAGGCTTGGATACTTGAATGTAATTGACTGTGACTGCTAGTGTATATGGGGTTTCTTTTTTGGGTGATGAAAATGTTCAAAGCTTGATTCTGTTGATGGTTGCACAACTCTGTGAATATAATAAAAAATAACATTGAATTGTATGCATTAAATGGGTGAATTACATAGAAATCAAATGATATTTCAATAAAGCCATTACAAATATAGATAATGATAACAAAATAAATAAGTTTAATGTCTTGTATCCAAATACATCTGTTTTATAAGAGATCCCAAGTGTAATTATACAACTTTTCATGACAGTGGAAAGTGTTGGTCACCGTCATTGCCATTTACCAGGCACAGAGGGGTCACTGAGTAGGCTTCAGAGCTGTGCTGGGGCATTTGCTCCCATTTCTCAATGAGAGCATCTAAATTTGAAAGAAAAAAAAAATGTGATCAAGCCCATTTGTCAAGATAATTTATCCAATCAGGTCATGGTATCTGTAGTCACCTTCATGGAGTTTAGCAATTAATTCACACTTGATTTTACCATTCACTGACAATTATTCTTCCAAAAAGGACAAATTGATGGACGCTGCAAGATGGTAGCAACATTTGGTAGATTAGTAAACTCAGTTGGACTCCCCAGGCATCTTTTTCTGTCAATCAACAATCAGTCCTGGTGAGATTAGCACACCAACACAATGCGATCTGAACGAACCTGTTAAATTCTGAGTCTCTGTATAGGCCCCAAATTGGAATTTTGGGTATGAGAATGTGTTGGCACTCATTTAGTACAAATCTCTCATTTCTGATAGACATGAGGAGACTTCATACCTAATGCTATGACTCTGGCCAGCATCAGAATTAGCATCACACACCCATCGTGGCCCTCGGTGCTCATTCCAAGCCCCATGATGCTGTTCCAGTCTTCAGTGAGTGTGGGCCACAGCAAGGTTCTGGCACGGCTCCTGCAGGGCTGAACCTAGGCCACTGGAACCCTGACTTTACCCAGGGGTACTGAAAGCTAAGTAAAATACTCCACCCCGGAAAAGCTCCCTCTTAGCACATGCTAAATATATAATATTGACTTGGTACAGACTTATTTATACACCTAAATTCATTTCAGTTCCTGGAAAAAAAATTAAATGGTTTTGTAAATACTTTAAAACATTATGGTTATTAGCATTTCTGTGTATACAAAATCATTGTTTCACTGAATATATGTAAGGGTATTTCCAAACCTTCAAGATTTCCCCACATTGCTCATAGACTAATAAATTTTGAAGGATAAAGTGGAGTCACTTTCCTTGGGATGTAAAGGTTACCCAGGCTTTCTCTGATTCTCAACTCTGGCTTCATTATTTGTTAATTTGGGTTGGAAGTAATAATAGATCAGCTGAATTTCCATCCTACAATATTCTCCTTGAATTTAATATTCCTCTTACCTTACAAATCTCCCATAGGAGCCAAGGTCTTAATATGCTTCCAGTGGACTTTGTTGCTTTATCACAGGGTTAAAAGGGTCTGCAGATACTGGGTAAGTCTATCTAAAAGCAAAGGTTTAGTTACTTATGTTTGTGCCACATCAGCAGGGAGACTCAGGTTAATTGCCTAAACCCATTTATTTAGCTACAGGATATATGTCAGCTGCTGTTGCAGAAAGCCAAGAAAAATGACTGAAACTAATTCTATTTTGTAAAGAGCTCCAATGAGCCTTGTCCAAGGCGGGTGACATCATGTTTCCATGACAACCAGTATCTGTTCCAGGAAAGGAGAAAAGAGCCCAAACAATTGTTTTATGGACCAACTGTTTTAGAAGCAGTGGATAACAGGGGTGCCTGGGTGGCTCAGTCGGTTGAGCGTCCAACTTCAGATCAGGTCATGATCTTACGATTTGTGGGTTTGAGCCCTGCGGTGGGCTCTGTGCTGACAGCTAGCTCAGAGCCTGGGGCCTGTCTTCGGATTCTGTATCTCCCTCTCTCTGACTCTCCCCTGCTCACGCTGTCTCTCTCTCAAAACTTAAAACAAAAACAAAAACATAGAAGTAGTGGATAACAGAAATCAGAAGTAGAGAGGATTTAAGACAGTATTTTTGTGATCAAGTAAGCGTATAACCTACTTAGGGAAAGAGCACTTTTTGGCTGGGAGAGGAATTTATTTCTTTAGACTTAAGGGCCTGGCTGCCTTGTTGTGCTGTAGCTGCCCTCTCTATGTGATAGAAGTCACAGCAGCATCTCTTGCTCATATCAGGAAAACATTTGAGAGCAAAGAGATTTCTACTCTACTGAAACTTGCAGAAAAGTCTTTCTGAAGAACTTTCACATTGATCCAGTGGATGCCCAAAGGGCGGGAATGGGGACAATAGACAGCCAGCAAGTGTGCACTGCATTGTCTTGATGGACTTTCAGGCTCAGGCATGGAGAAGGAAATTGGACCATGTTTGTATCATGGTAAGAATTTCCCACTTGCCTAACATGCTCTTCTCCATAAGATCCCATGACATGTATTGCACCACACTCAAAGTGATGTTCAAATGTTGGCCCCATAGCAGTAATGAACTGACAGACATGGTATGATCTAGTTCTAAGAGTAAGATGTTTTATTTAATTAATTGTAATCATGGAAAATTGTAAGTCTTCGTAATTGCAGCAATAACAACCAAGTTTGTGAAATAGCAGTTTGTCCTGATCTATGATAATGCTTCAATTACCAAATTGGCCATTTGATGACTGTGATAATGTGATGGTTTTAGAGTGCTTCATTGTGTTAGCCTTGTACAGAAGGACTCAGCCTTATGCACAAGAATGTATCACAAATAATAGACATTAAAGCATTATTATCTTCATACCACATGTTCCTGGACATTCTTCAGCAAAACTATCTGCAGGAATTTGTCAAGGAGAGGAGCTAACTGGCAGGATAACAAGATACTAATTGGATCTAGAGCCACAATTACTGCAGAACTGTCAGCTTGCTATCTTGGAGGAGGGGATGCATGTGTTCCCCATTGTGTTGCATTTCTTGTCAGCATTATTGCTGGAACCTAGTAGGATTGACTAAGGGTGTTGACCCCATGAGAACTCCATGTAGCCATTACCCAGTCAGAAGAGGAAATGGGACCAAATGCTGTCTTGCCATAGTTGCACATAAGCCTTCCATTTCCAGCACCTGGAACAGTGCCTAGACAGACAACATTGTGTTGGAGATGCAAAGTGAGCATTTTGACCTAGACAGATGAATTTAGATCTTTATGGAGCAGAGAGGCAATCTGCCATAGAAAAGCTCCATAGTGAAACCCCCCCCCCCGTGGAGATTATTGAAAAATATGCATTCATGACAACCTTTGATTATAAACCTCTTCTTGATTGCTGATCTTTTAAAAAGCACTAGTTTTGAGAAGTATGCTGGTGCAATTTTGATTGGAATTGCATTGAATGTGTAGAGTGCTTCAGGTAGTAATGACATCATATGTTTGCACGTATAGGAGGATTAGGAGGAACTTGATGGAGGAACAAGGGGGAGAAGAAGGGCGGAAATGGTGGGGGAAAGGGAGAGGGGCAAACCATGAGAGACTCTTGAATGCTGACAAAAACTGAGGATTGATGGATGTGGGTGGGAGGGGGGGATGGGCATGGAGGAGGACACTTGTGGGGATGAGCACTGAATGTTATGTGGAAACTAATTTGACAACAAACTATTTGTAAAAAAAAAAAAAAAAACAATATGGAAAAAGCAAAAAAAAAAAAAGAACAAAGAGATTTTTTTTCATGCAAAAAATAAATAAAAATAAATAACATAAAAAGCACTATACTTGGGGAGCCTGGGTGGCTCAGTCGGTTAAGCATCCAACTTCAGCTCAGGTAATGATTTCATGGTTTGTGGATTTGAGCCCCACATTGGGCTTTGTGTTGGCAGCTAGCTCAGAGCCTGGAGCCTGTTTCTGATTCCGTGTCTCCCTCTCTCTCTGACCCTCTCCTGCTCTCTCTCTCTCTCAGAAATAAATAAAACATAAAAATTTTTTAAATAAACAAATAAATAACCAAAAGCACTATACAATGTCATGCTCACCCCACACTTGGGAAATGTAGACTGGGAAATGCTTAGATATGCTTTCTTAGGATAAGATAGAATGGATTCATACCAAGGACTTGGAATTGATATTTATAGGTTTACTTTCTGTATATTTAGAAATGAAAGACGATGGGATATACTGCTCTTGGCCTTAAGAGCATGTTCCCTAGCTGAGAGTAAAAACAGTCATGACACACACCTGCATGAAGACAAACAGCCTATACTCACTAAGACCAGGGGGCCTGCCAGGCATTTGGCTCTGTCACTCTGCACCATTGTCCTGGAAGCATAAACATTTCAGTTTGGTGGATAAAATGAAGACTCTCTCTTACAGATTCTGAGAGTTTTTGTAATCTAGTTTTAAAAGACTCAATTCACTGATTTTAAAATAAGACCAAGAAAGTGTATAATTACCATTTTCTATTCATTGTGTATGTTGTCTGACCTTTTTCCTATAGTTGATTTAAATTTTGTAAATTTGCACTGATAAGTTTGTTTGTGATTGGAGAAATGAGTCACAGTTTATATGAGTGTAGGAGATTCAATAAAAAGGCAATTTCAAAATGAAAATATAGGGCAGTTGTAGGTCAGCCTCATAAAAACCTAGGAAATGTTTCTATTGAGAGTGTCAAGATAGTCATTGGACATTGTCCAGTTTCTTTCTTTCTTTCGTTCGTTCTTTCTCTCTCTCTCTCTCTCTTTCTTTCTTTCTTTCTTTCTTTCTTTCTTTCTTTCTTTCTTTCTTTCTTTCTTTCTTTCTTTGCTTACTTGCTTTTTAACGGTTTGAAACTCTAGCCATAGAGGTTATTCTGCAAAGAAGTTAGACAAATAGATGGAAATGATATATTAGGGTAATAAAAAATGTTGACAGTCTCACAGACTTGGGTAGTGTTACAAGGATGGCTACAAGAGATGGTAAGAAGCAAATCAAGTAGAGATCAATAGGCTCTAGATTCTGCTAGAGTGAATCAGCACATTAAACATGTTTAGGAACACAATCTCTGCTGTAGTGACATCACCTGGTTGTCTCAGACCTCTCTGACTGTTGTCACTCAGTCCACTCCCTAAGCTCAGTGCCCAGAGCTAGTCCAGCAAAGTCACTGCAGATACTTGGTGCTTGCAGCTCATTGTGGCCCCACTGATCCCAAATCCTCTTCAAAGGGACCATCAAATTTAGATGAAGATGTGATGTATATTCAAATATGATATCCAGCCAGTTTCTTGATTACATGAATCCTTACCCAATGTATGTTTGTTTAATAAAGACTTGCATCCACATACACAGAACAACCGTGAGGAAGCCATGATGTTCCAGTTAGATCATGATTATCCATAGTTAACAGTAGGGACTGGGAAAGCAAAGACAAGTGAATTCCAAACATTGTCAGAGCATATGTTTCAGCTCATGTGAGATGAGCATCTTCTTTTAGGCCCATTTTCCTGAACTCCTAGCAAGAAAGTAATGGTTTTGACTTTACATTTCTTTTACTTGTGCTATGTACCTTCTGATGGAGATGAAGATGTGCCAAAGAGAAGATACAGGAAGAGTGAGTAGCATGGAAAAATGAGGAAGAGTGTATGATTCCTGTAATTTCCCCACCCCTGTATATAATAAAATCTCTGCATATTTATTATGTTCATCCAGAAATTGGCATAAATGGATATATGTCATGCATATGCCTGTGAATAAGGATATATGCATATCTTGAAATAGGCAATTATGTTGATCCTTGACTACTTAGTTTGACTTGCATATGTATTTGCATTACATTGAAGTAAAAGAACAGTCATTTTAAAGAAAAGTAGCCATAAGTACAATTTTCAAGACTCACAGTGAAACTTCATGGCTCAAGTGAAATCCCAGGAAGGCTTTCCTCTCTGTTTTATGCATAAGGCTCAGATTTGTTACTTATATTGTATCTCACATGCTTACACTAGAAATCTGTATTGTCAAGTACTACCTCCATCAGTTACTTTTATAAAAGAATAAACTATTAATTGATGTTTATTTAAAATTGTAATACCTTTAATTAGTAAAGCCTCTCTTGCTAAAGTAGTGAATCATTTTGTCCAAGGTAAATATAGTGTTGGTCTTTCTTTCTTAACATTAGCCATTTGGCAGGTGACATAGCCTGTTGTAAAACTCACACAGACAATAATATATCTGTATAATATTAAATACATGAACATATTGGTTCTATTAAATTCTTTTGGGATTAAGTCATTGAAAAGATTTAATATATTTCAATAACTGTAAACACTGGAATAGTATTATTAGTGTGCCAAGATACAGTGAAGATTAAATAAAATACTACATGGGAGCACATGACATTTGGTTGCTCCATGGAAGTTGTTTTCACTAATTAATCCACAAAAACTAAATTGTAAATTCAGGAATTCTATAGCAAATGTACTGATGCTCATAGATTGTTAAGTGATTTCCCCAATGCCACTCAACTTGTAGCCAACAGATATAAATCCAGGATTTATACCTTCATGTCAGTGTTCATCTTTTCATACCACTCCCAATTCATCTTTCTGTCACTCACCTAATAACTGCCAGTTTCCTTTGGAGACTAAGGAAATCATTAGCTTCCTTAGGGAGCATCCATAGGATCGTGCGCTTTAACATACAGGCTTGGACAGTTTTAAAAATTATTAGGTTTTGCACCCTGTTAAGCCAGCTGTTGACATGAAAGTGTTTCAGAAACATATTGAAGCAATGAGGTTCATCCACTTAAGATCTGGCAGTTCTCTGAGGGCAACACTTCTCCATAAAGGCAGGAAGTAATATTGCTTTGACTGGTTGGGCTCTTCTTAGGTAGGGTAAAGTAATGTTTTCCATGCCTATGAATCTACTCATGACTTGGTCCCCACAAGCTACCCTGGAATGTTTTTTCCAGCATTAATTTCAACTTCTCCAGCTCACTTTGAATATAGTGAATGATAAGCTCATGTTTCTTACTCTATGGATTGGTCAGAATGAGACGTGTACCAAGAATGCAGTTCACATCACAAGAATTGCCCTTTAGTGACTGCTCCCAAATGATCACACTTAAAGGCAATGATTTTATAAAGGGGGATTACATACGAGTCCTGATTTCCAGGGGCAGGAGAAGGAAAGAAGCATATTGCCACTTCAACAAGCACCACTATTTTCAAAGGCCTTGGAAACATTACTTCCTCAATTTTTTTTTTTTCCAAACCAGGGACAGTGGAACCATACGGTCAGACAATGGGAATGCAAATTCTACATCTTTCAAATGCAAGTTAGTAAGTCTTATTAATTTATTGACTTTTTGGTAAATTTTCTCTAAAATACAAAACTAGATAGGATGTCTCATGTGTCCACTAATAATGAAAACTCAATGGCAACTCTTGATTTGAGAACGTCTTTATAAATTGGCGTGGGTATGGGGTCTCCAGAATCTTCTTGGAAAACTTTGAATTTGAAGTTATTTCACTTAATTCTTCAAACGAATCAATGAAATGAGTATAACTTTAAAATAAGTTGGTGGTTAAAGTAAGCACTGCATGATAACTACAGAGGAAGAAGACTGGCAAACACAGTCATACAGGAGGAGACCTTGTTAATATGACAGATGATGATGCTATTCTCTGTGCATGGCTGTCTGAGAAAAGAGGCCTTCCACAATTCCTCTATTTCTCTTAGAGTTGCTATGGACAATGTTCATTCTCTCTCTGTTGGATGAAAATACCAAAGCCATTAGGGACTCCTGTCCCTAGTATATGAAAGTATGGCTTTTGTATGCTATACATAAATATACATATTTGTATTTCTAAGTGGATTAAGTGATTGTCATTTCATATGCATAAAGTGGTCAGCACTATACTAGAATACAACAATAGCATAACTCACTGGAATTGAAATAAGTGTAGTGGATTTCTTTTGCAGTGTAAGTGAAACTTCTCATCACTTCATAATCACATGAAGAAAATATGTCATTTACATGGTTTTATACAGTTAAGGAAATACAAAGCACAAATATGTTCTTATTCATTTTATATCTCTCACTCATCCCAAACCAAACAGAATACTGTTTTTTCCCCACTACAAATTGACTATGTATTTCCTGAATGCTCATGTGTCTCAGGATGGAAATCTGTGTATTTGCCTTTGCATGAAGGAAGACTCAAGAAAAGATAGTCTGGATCACTTCTATCAATACTGTAAGAAGAAAATGCATGTCAGAGAGCTACGTACCCTATTAGCTTCACTGCACATGCTGTACTTATTTACATACATTCTTTGTGCCTCTCTTAGATAAGGTCAAAAGACAGAGCTGCTCAGGTGTGTTGTTGGATGGTCTCCCAGTTCGCGTGGCTGAGCCTGAAAGGAGCTTTCAAATCTCTGTGTTAGCCTGAAGCAGACAGCGCTATCACTCAGCTTTCATTGAAACTAAGCTTGCTTCCAACAGAGAGACTTGCCAAACTCCATTCAATTCAATCCTTGAAAAAATGAGTGTGTGTGTGTGTGTGTATGTGTGTGTGTGTGTGTGTGTGCACGTGTGCACATAGTTTATGTTCTGACTTAATCCACTTATATATACTTTGATCCTTGTCTCCATATTCAGAAAAGAAACAGTAGAGACAGTCCAGATTGAACTCCAGGCCCACTGGGTTTCTGTCAGAGCCTTAGCTTGACTTTCTCATTTTGCTCCTTGTCTTCTTCTTTTTTTTTATAATAGTTTATTGTCAAGTTGGTTTCCATATAACACCCAGTGCTCATCCCAACAAGTGCCCTCCCCCATTCCCATAACTGCCCTTCCCATCTCCCCCAATACCATCAGCCCTCAGTTTCATCTCAGCATTCAAGAGTCTCTCATGGTTTGCCTCCCTCCCTCTCCCCCACTATTTTTCCCCTTCTTCTCCCCCATGGTCCTCCGTTAAGTTCCACCTAATCGTCCTATACATGCAAACATACGGTATCTGTCCTTCTCTGCCTGATTTACTTCGCTCAGCATAACACCCTCAAGGTCCATTCATGTTGCTATACATGGCCCAGATTTCATTCTTTCTCATTTCAATGTAATATTCCATTGTATAAATATACCATGTCTTCTTAACCCATTCATCAATGATGGATACTTAGGCTTTTTCCATGTTTTGGCTGTTGTTGAGAGTGCAGCTATGAACATTGGGGTACATGTGCCCCTATGCATCAGCACTCCTGTATCCCTTGGGTAAATTCCTAGGAGTACTATTGCTGGGTCATAGGGGACTTCTATTGTTCATTTTTTGAGGAATCTCCACACTGTTTTCCAGAGAGACTGCACCATATTACATTCCCACCAACAGTGTAGGATGGTGCCCGTTTCTCCACATCCTCGCCAGCATCTAGAGTCCTCTGATTGGCTCATTTTAGCCACTCTGACCAGCGTGAGGTGGTATCTCAGTGTGGTTCTGATTTGTGTTTCCCTGATGATGAGGGGCGCTGAGCATTGTTTCATGTGTCTGTTGGCCATCTGGATATCCTCTTTGGAGAAGTCTCTGTTCATATCTTCTGTCCAATTTTTCACTGGATTATTTGCTTTGGGGTGTGGAGTTTGGTGAGTTCCTTATAGATTTTGGATACTAGGCCTTTTTCTGATATGTCATTTGCAACTATCTTTTCCCATTCTGTCAGTTGCCTATTAGTTTTATGGATTGTTTCCTTTGCCATGCAGAAGCTATTAATCTTGATGAAGTCCCAATAGTTATTTTTGCTCTTCATTCCCTTACCTTTGGGAATGTGTCCAGTAAGAAATTGCTAAGGTTGAGGTCAAGGAGGTTGTTTCCTGCTTTCTCCTCTAGGGTTTTGATGGTTTCCTGTCTCACATTCAGGTCCGTTATCCATTTTGAGTTTATTTTTGTGTATGGTAAAAATGATCTAGTTTCATTCTTCTGCATGTTGTTGTCCAGTTCTCCCAACACCATCTGTTAAAGAGGCTGTCTTTTTTCCATTGGGTACTCTTTCCTGCTTTGTCAAAGATTAGTTGGCCATACATTTGTGGGTCTAATTCTAAGTTCTCTATTCTATTCCACTGATCTATGTGTCTGTTTTTGTGCCAATACCATACTGTCTTGATGATGACAGCTTTGTAGTAGAGGCTAAAGTCTGGGATGGTGATGCCTCCCGTTTTGGTTTTATTCTTCAATATTACTTTGGCTATTCGTGGTATTTTGTGGTTCCATACAAATTAAAGATAGTTTTTTCTAGTTTTGAGAATGTTGGTGCAATTTTGATTGGGACTGCATTGAATGTGTAGATTGCTTTGGGTAGTAATGACATTTTAATTATCTTTATTCTTCCAATCCATGAGCATGAAATGTTTTTCCATTTCTTTGTGTCTTCTTGAATTTCCTTCATAAGTTTTCTATAGTTTTCATCATACAGATCTCCTATATCTTTGGTTAGGTTTATTCCTAGGTATTTTATGGGTTTTTGTGTGTGTGTGTGCAATTGGGAATGGGATCATTCTTGATTTCTCTCTCTGATGCTTCATTATTGGTGTATAAAAATATAACTGATTTCTGTATGTCGATTTTATAACCTGCAACTTTGCTAAATTCATGCATCAGTTCTACTAGGCTTCTGGTGGAGTCTGTTGGGTTTTCTATTTAGAGTATCATGTCAACTGCAAAAAGTGAAAGTTTGACTTCTTCTTTACCAATCTGATGCCTTTTATTTCATTTTGTTGTCTGATTGCCAATGCTAGGATTTCCAGCACTATGTTAAACAATAGTGGTGAGAGTGGACATCCCTGTCATGTTCCTGATCTCAGGGGGAAAGCTCTCAGTTTTTGCCTATTGAGGATGATGTTAGCTGAGGGCTTCTCATAGATCGCTTTTATGATGTTTAAGTAGGTTCCTTCTATCCCGACTTTCTCGAGAGTCCTTATTAAGAAAGGATACTGTGTTTTGTCAAATTCTTTATCTGCATCTATCGACAGGATCATATGGTTTTTATCTTTTATTTGTTAATGTGATGTATCACATTGATTGATTTGCAAATATTGAACCAGCCCTATAACCCAGGAATGAATCCCACTTCATCATGGTGGATAATTCTTTTTATGTGCTGTTGAATTCTATTTGCAGGTATCTTGTTGAGGATTTTTGCATCTGTATTCATCAAGAATATTGGCCTGTAGTTCTCTTTTTTTGCTGGGTCTCTGTCTGCCTTGGAAATCAATTTGATGCTGGCCTCATAAAATGAGTCCAGAAGTTTTCCTTTGATTTCTATTTTTTGGAACAGTTTGAGAAGAATGGGTATTAATCCTAAGTGTCTGGTAGAATTCCCCAGGGAAGCCACCTATCACAGGGTTCTTATTTGTTGGGAGATTCTTGATAACTGATTCGATTTCTTCACTAGTATGGGTCTGTTCAGATTTTCTATCTCTTCCTGTGTGAATTTTGGTAGTGAGTGTGTGGTTAGGAATTGGTCCATTTATTCTAAGTTGTCTAGATTTTTGGCATATCATTTTTCATACTATTTCCTGATAATTGCTTGTGTTTCTGAGGGAATGGTTGTAATAAGTCCATTTTCTCTGTTTGGGTGCTCTCTCTTTTCTTTTTGAGAAGCCTGGCTAGAGGTTTGTCAATTTTGTTTACTTTTTCAAAGAACCAATCTTGGTTTCATTGATTTGTTCCACTGGTTTTTTGGATTCTATATTGTTTATTTCTGCCCTTATTTTTATTATTTCTCTTCCCCTACTCGGTTTGGGGTGCTCCTGTTGCTCTCCCTCTAGTTCTTTTAGGTGCACTGTTAGATTTTATACCTGCACTTTTCCTAATTTCTTTAAGTAGGCCTGGAGTGCAATGCACTTTCCTCCTAGGACTGCCTTTGCCACATTCCATAAAGTTTGAATTGTTTTATTTTCATTTTCATTTGTTTCCATATATTTTAAAATTTCTTCTCTAAGCCTGATTGGTCATTCATTTTTTAGTAGGCTGTTCTTTAACCTCCATGTTTTTGGAGGTTTTCCAGACTTCTTCTTGTGATTAATTTCAAGTTTCATAGCGTTGTGATCTGAAAGTGTGCATGGTATGTTCTCAAGTCTTTTATATTTATTGAGGTCTGCTTTATGTTCCAGTATGTGATCTATCTTGGAGAATGTGCCATGCGCACTTGAGAAGAAAGTGAATTCCCTGGCCTCAAGATGTAGAGTTCTAAATATATCTGTCAAATTCCTCTAGTCCAATGTGTAATTCAAGTCCATTGTTTCTTTCATCATTTTCTGTCTAGTTGATCTATCCATTGCTGTAAATGGAGTACTAAAGTCCCCTGCTATTAGCACATTCTTATCCATGAGATTGTTTCTGTTTGTGATTGTTTTATATATTTAGGTGCTTCCATATTTGGTGTGTAGACATTTATAAATGTTAGCTCGTCCTGATGGGTAGACCCTGTAATTATTATATAATGCCGTTCTTCATCCCTTGTTACTGTCTTTCCTTTAAAGTCCAGTTTGTCTAAGTATAGAGACTCCAGTTTCTTTTTACTTCCAGTTTCATGATAGACATTTCTCCCTCCCCTTACTTTCAATCTGAAGGTGATCTCAGGTATAAAATGTGTTTCTTGTAGACAGCAAGTAGATGGATTTTGTTTTTTTATCCATTCTGCTACCCTTTGTCTTTTGACTGGAGCATTCAGCCCATTTACGTTGAGTGTTATTATTGAAATATATGGGTTTAGAGTCATCGTGTCCTTTATGGGATTCATGCTGGTGGTGGTGTCTCTGGTATCTTGTGTTTCTTGCAACATTTCCCTCAGAGAGTCCCCCTCAGGATTTTTTGTAGGGCTGGTTTAGTGGTGACAAATTCTTTCCATTTTTGTTTATTTGGAGAGACTTTTATCTCTCCTTCTATTCTGAATGACAGGCTTGCTAGATAGAGGATTCTTGGCTGCATGTATTTTGTGTTCATTACATTGAAGTTCTCCTGCCATTCCTTTCTGACCTGCCAAGTTTCCGTAGATAGGTCTGTCACCACTCTGATAGGTTTCCCTTTGTATGTTAGGGTTCTTTTATCCCTAGCTGCTTTCAAAATTCTCTTTTTGTCCTTATATTTTGCCAGTTTCACTATAATACATCTTGCAGAAGATCGATTCAAGTTATGTATGTGGGGCGTTCTCTGTGCTTCTTGGATTTCAATGTCTACTTCCTTCCCCAGTTGGGGAAGCTCTCTGCTATAATTTGTTCAAGGACTCCTTCAGTGCCTTTCCCTCCTCTTCCTCTTCTCGAATTCCTTTGATATGGATATTATTCCATTTGAGTGTATCACTGAGCTCTCGAGCTCTCCTTTTGTGTTCATGGGTCAGTTCATCTGTCTTTTTCTCAACTTCTTCTTTTTCTATAACTGTGTCTTCTAAATCACTTATTTTCCCTTCTGCCTCTTCAATCCATGCATTGTATGCCTCCATTTTATTTTGTGCCTCATTTATAGCATTTTTAAAATTCATCACAACAATTTTTAAGCTCCATAGTCTTTGTAGCAATAGTTTCTCTGATGTCTTCCATGCCTTTTTGAAGCCCAGTGATTAATTTTATGACTACTGCTCCAAATTCTAGTTCAGTTATGTTGCTTATATCTGTTTTGAGCAGTTCTTTAGCTGTCATTTCTTCCTGTAATTTCTTTGGAGGAGAGTTCTTCCGTTTCTTCATTTTGGTTAGTTTTCTATCTCTTGTTAATTTTAAAATCTTGTTATGCACTCTGCCCCTGTGAGTGTTGCTGTATTAAAGAAGGTTCTTTGAATCTCCAGGGCCTGTCCATTCAGGAAGTGTTCTTTGAATGGTGTCTCTTGGTTTCTCTTTTTGAGATTTAGTTATTTTATTTCCCTACTCATAGTGGTATTTGGGACTCTCCACCATGTGTACTTTGGCTTGTTTCTTGAGGTAGCCCTGGAGAAGAAAACAGACAGACTACCACACAGGGAACAAAGGTACACAAACACACAGACAAATCCGACAAACATGCAACTGAAAGGGAAAAAGGAAAAGAAAGAAGGAAGGGACAAAAAACAAAACAAAACAAAAAAGAAAATAAAAGAGGAAGAAGGGAAGACAAATAATAAAAATAAAAATTAATAAAAAGGAAAAAAGAAGAAAAGAAAAGAAAAAAGAAAAAACCCAAAATACAAAAGACAGTTTAAAGGCATAAAACCAGAATTACCAGCCACAAATAAAGATCTAGGTGTATGCAGTGCTGATGGGAGAGCATATACAAAGAAAGAAATGACAGGTCGGGGAGGAATAGAAATTGGAAATGAAATGACCAGGCAGTGAGATTGAGAGGCTTTATTCAGAGGGAGAAATCATAGAATATGTTTAGAAGTAGGAGATAGAAATGAAGATGTAATTCAGAGAAAATATATAGTCTGATTACTCCAGAGAGAGAGAGATAAAAATGTAGCGGTGGAGGTGTAGAATGTACATTTAGAGAGTCGATTAAATGTGACTGTTTAAGCAAACCAGTAACCAGAGTGCCCCCACCAGCAGAGTGGAGGTTTACAAATGAGAAAAGGGAGAATATATCTGAATAGAACGAATTATCTAGAATTAATCATGGCAATGCATCCATGTTGGTCTTGACCTAGGCTCAGGTAAAAAAAAAAAAAAAAAAAAAAAGGTCTATAGTGGGGATGGGCTTGGTTTGGTGTAGGCAGGTCTTAGCCTCCACTGTGTCCTGCTGGGCACTCCCTGAGGCCTCACTCTGCTGGTTGTGGGGAGAAAAATGGCATCGCCCCAGTCCCTTCTGAATCAAGAGTTTCAAATCACTCCTTTGGGTCCGATCTCCCTGTGCTGCTGGTGTAGCCAAGGTGGGCTGAGTTCTATGCCCCACGCCTCACCTCGTTTCTAGGCCTCAGTCCACGTGCTTTTTTGATACTGACAGAAACAGTCCCACAGGTTGCTGCTTCCCTGCTGTTGGTGGTTGGGGGGGCGGGGGCGACTGGAGAAGTACTGGCATCAAGCAGCGGCACAATCTGGGATCCACTGCCTCCGCTGTGCTGTGGGTCATGTCCGGGGAACTCATCCTCGCCCCCCCCGCCCCTGCACTTCTGGAGGCAAGTTTGGAGAACTTGCCTCTGCCTGATGCCACCGCGCTTCCAGGACTCAAGTCCGGGGAATGCAGCCTCAGGCCCACAGTGTCCTTGCTGCCAGGGTTGGTGCTGGGAGTGTAGCAGAGCAGTTTCTCCTGGTGCCCTCTGGGACCGGGAGCACCTATTACAAAGTCAGCACCCCAGCTAGTACTAAAAACACTCTCTTTCCAAGGTGAGGTTTTTCTCTTCTCCAGGGACAGTTCTATGAGCAATTTCAGCTTCTCTTTCTTTTCCCCCTCAACTCACTGCAGCTGCCCACGAGCTGGGCTCCCTCCCCTCCCTTCTGTCTCAGGTCCTGGCCTGCTTTTTTCTTCCCCAGTTAGCACTCATGCACTTATGAGGTTGCCTTCCCAGTGTGCTCTGTCTCTTCCTCTTCCCAAATTCCTGTGTCTCAGTGTCCTATGACTTCAGACCTTCTCTGTTTGAGAGATGGGTGCAAGCGAAATGCACGGAGCTGCCTACTTCTCCCCATCTTGCCTCTCTCCTTTTGCTCCTTGTCTTCTTTAAAGAAAGGGGCCACCTAAAGTTCACCAGCAGTGAAGTTTGCACAGGGTGGAGAAGTGAGAACAAGTACTGGATTGGGAGGCAGAAGCTATGAGGGAAGTTTGCAAAGAGAAGTAGCTGATCTTTAAAGTTTGAAAAATGACTATGATTGAAAATCCCAATGTTTTAGTCCAAATGTCCTGTTAACCACAGTTTTTAACTTATTTTTATTTTTAGAGTATGATCCTTACTAAGCAGCATGATACATTATCATAAACCTTTAAAAACCTAATCCTAAATATTGTCACTTCCTTTTCACAGATGAGGAAACAAAGTTTGGTATGGGCAGTTTCCTGCCTATCTAATAAGAGCTAGGTTCAAGATTCAGAGTCTTCCTGCTTTCAAAGTCGAAGCTCTTATACCACATTTCCTATTTTAGGCATACTTAACTTTTTAATTATATCTTATTATGACACTTATCCAATTTCCTGTGTCATATTTTTCTGATCAAATTATAAGATCCCCATAGTAAGATCGCCCTGATTCATATCTTTTAATCCACCCAACACATAGTACCCTGAGTTTTATGTTCTTGTGCCTTGTTGAATGACTGGATAGGTAGATGAATGGATGGATGGATAGATGGATGGATGGGTAGATAGGTGAATAGATGGATGAGTGGATGGATGGTGCACCAATACCAAGTGGAAAATTCATCTAGTGTGGTCTCAACATTTTGGAGTCATTCAATATCTGTTATGGCAACACTGAAATCCCTTGGGAATCTTGTGGATTGAACATAAGAGAAGGTGAAAATGAACATAATTTCCTGAAATTTTCCTAGACCCAATGTTTATTCTTAAGGGCATGTGTTGCTTATGGCTTATTCCATAAGCCATATTCAAAAGTTAAGGGACAACTAATTATCAAAATAAAAGTGATAACTGACTCTTTGTATGTGAAGCATATTGAATTGTCCTTAAAGGTGAATTTGAAAAACACAAACTGGGACACCTGGGTGGGTCAAGCAGTTAAATATAGAACTCTTGATTTTGGCTCAGGTCATAATCAAGTCCCACATCTGGTTCTGTGCTGACAGCATGGAGCCTTCTTTGGATTCCCTCTCCCTTTCTTTCTGCCTCTCTCTCTAAATAAATAAATAACATTAAAAATAAAAAATCACATACTGTAAGAGCTATGGAGGCTACTAAAAATTATGTTTGATTTTTGAGTCCTTTGGAAATAGAGCAAAATGTGATTATGGAACTACTACAAGTTAAGACTTCATCTACTGTCATTGATTGAGGAAGCATTCAATTACAATGCAAACTAGCATCAGTTTCTCCAATTCTATGAAATATTCACGACAGAGCAACAACCTTGCATGTTCTCCTTATGTAGCCATGTTCATTATGTTTATGCCTTGTTAGTAGGTTTTGTAAGCACACAAAGGCCCTACTTAATCAACTATTCAAGGTTAAACATCATCATATTGCATTGTTTTATTCCCCCTCACATAGAATTTGACCAAAACAAAACAAAAACCCCAGATTATTCAAATGGGGTGGGAGACCTCATAAAAAGATAAGGTAAGAAAGTAAGACTGTAGAGATGAAATTACCTATAAATCTAATATGCAAACCAATGTTTCTCGATGTGTAGCTATCATTGTGACCTTGGGAGCCCATTAAAAATCAAAATGCTTAGGGGGTGCCTGGGTGGGTCAGTCAGTTAAGCAACTGACCCTTGATTTAGGCTCAGGTCATGATCTCACAGTTTGTGAGTTTGAGCTCTGCATTAGTCTCTGCACTGACATTGTGGAGCTTGCCTGGGATTCTCTCCCTCTCTCTGTCTCTGTCTTTCCCCTGTCTATGTTCTCTGTCTTTTCTCCCTCAAAACAAATATATAAACTAAAAAAAAAAAGAAAAAGAAATAAAAATTCTGAGGCTCTACTATAGACCTACTGAATCAGAAATTCTGGAGAGTAATACCCAGTAATGTGTGCTAACAAGCCCTCCAGGGGATGTTCACTTAAATTTAAAAGCATACCTCTAAACCAACCAAAGACAGACGACGTAAGGCACTGGTGTTAGCTGAATAAGGTCACTCCCAACGATCCACAAAAAAAAATCAGTTTATTACTTTCTTTTTTGATAGAATGTAAATAAAAGAGAGAATGGGGGAATCACTGCAGAAATGGATTGGCTAGTAGGACAATTATTAGAGGCAGGTGGGAGTCTTGTTAGAGGCAGGTAAGAGTCTCACGAGTGTCCCAAAGAGTGTCGATCTAAGCATTCAACAAATCTTAAACTCCCACTAAGTGCCAGAACCATTAAAGGTGCTGGGATACAATAGTAAATGAGGTGGGTAAATGAAGTAGCCCATGCCTTCAAGGTTCTTATAGTCTAGTGAACAAAGCAGACAATAAGCATGGAATGACTCTTTCTCTGTAGCCAGCATTACCTTGATTCCTAAACCAGAAAAAGACCCCACTAAAAAAGGAGAACTATAGACTAACTTCCCTTATAAACACGGATGCAAAAATGCTCAACAAGACATTAGCCAACCAGATCCAACAATACATTTTTAAAAATTATTCCCCACGACCAAGTGGGATTTATACCTTGGATGCAGGGCTGGTTCAATAGCTGCAAAAACAATCAACGTTATTCATCACATCAATAATGTAATCACACATCACACAACATCACATGATCCTCTCAATAGATACAGAGAAAGAATTTGACAAAATACAGCATCCTTTCTTGATAAAAACCCTCAAGAAAGTAGGGATAGAAGGATCATATCTCAAGATCATAAAAGACGTATATGAAAGACCCAATGCCAATATCATCCTCAATGGGGGAAAACTGAGAGCTTTTTCCCTAAGGTCAGGAACAAGACAGAGTTGTCCACTCTCACCACTATTATTCAATATAGTATTGGAAGTCTTAGCCTCAGCAATAAGACAACACAAAAAAATAAAAGACATCCAAATTGGCCAGGAGGAGGTCAAACTTTCACTCTTTGCAGATGACATGATACCCTATATGGAAAACCCAAAAGACTCCACCAAAAAATCTGCTAGAACTGATCCATGAATTCAGCACAGTTACAAGATATAAAAATAAATGCACAGAAATCTGTTGCATTCCTATACACCAACAATGAAGCAACAGAAAGAGAAACCAAGGAATCAATCCCATTTAAAATTGCATCAAAATCCATGAAATACCTAGGAATAAATCTAACCAAAGAGATAAAAAATCTATACTCTGTAAACTATTGAAAGCTTATGAAAGAAATTGAAGAGACACACACAAAAAATGGAAAAAATATTTCATGCTCCTGGATAGGATATTTTTAAATACTACTGAAAGCAATCTACATATTCAATGCAATACCTATCAGAATAAGACTGGCGTTCTTCACAAAACTAGAACAAACAATCCTAAAATTTGTATGGAACCAGAAAAGACTTTTAATATCCAAATTTATTTTGAAAAATAAAACTTTATCTTTTTTTATCATATTTTTTTACTTTAATTTTTATTACATATCTGTAATCATCAAGACAGTATGGTACTGGCACAAATACAGACACTCAGATCAATGGAACAGAATAGAGAAACCAGAAATGGACCCACAAATGTATGGGCAACTCATCTTTGGCAAAATAGGAAAGAATATACAATGGAATAAAGACAGTCTCTTCAGAAAGTGGTGCTGAGAAAACTGGACACCAATGTGCAGAAAAATGAACCTGGACCACTTTATTACACCATACACAAATATAAACTCAAAATGTATGAAAGACCTAAATGTAAGACAGGAAGTCATCAAAATCCTCAAGGAGAAAGCAGGTAAGAACCTCTTTGACCTTGGCCACAACAACTTACTCAACACGTTTCCAGAGGCAAGAAAACAAAAGAAAAAATGAAATATTGGGACCTCATCAAAATAAAAAAGCTGCACAGCAAAGGAAACAATCAGCAAAACTAAAAGGCAACCAACGGAATGAGAGAAGATATTTGTAAACAACATATCAGATAAAGGGTTGGTATCCAAAATCTATAAAGAACTTATAAAATTCAATACCCGAAAACACAAATAAACCAGTGAAGAATTGGGCAAATGACATGAACAGACACTTCTCCAAAGAAAACATCCAGATGGCCAACTGATACATGAAAAAATGCTCAGCATCACTCATCATCAGGAAATTACAGCTCAAACCCACAATGAGATCCTACCTCACACCTGTCAGAATGGCTAACATCAACAACTCAGGCAAAAACAGATGTTGGCAAAATGGCTAACATCAACAACTCAGGCAAAAACAGATGTTGGCAAAGATGTGGAAAAAGAGGATCTCTTTTGCACTGCTGGTGAGAATGCAAACTGGTGCAGACACTCTGGGAAATGGTATGGAGATTCCTCAAAAAAAAAAAAAAAAAGAAAAATAGAACTACCCTACAACCCAACAATTGTACTACTAGGTATTTATCCAAGAGATACAGTATGTAATGACCCTAAAGTATAGAGACTGTTAGGTAAGGTATGTTACTAGGACTTATGAGACCAAAGAACATAACTACCCTTCATTGAAGGTGGTGACTTCTCCACTTTATTCCCAAAAGAAAAGTGCCAAATTTAGGATCCAAAGAAAGTACATAATGGGGGGCAAGTGTTCCAGGGTAAAGAAAGAGCATGTGCAGAGAAATTGAGGCCAATCCATGTTTATGGAGTGTGAGGAATGGACAGGATAGTGGTTTAAAAAGAGAAGATGTTGGTGAGGGACGCAAGGCCACAATTAGAAAGTCTCTGAATCATTAAGTATTTTCGCTTTCTTAGAATGGCATTGGGAAAGTGCTGACTGGATATAGACAGGGAAACAAAGTGGTAGACTTTGTTTTGGGAAAATAGGTCTACATGAAAGACGGAATATGGAATCAGAAAGAGTGGAGCCGAAGGTGGAGAAACCAGTTGAGAGAATATTAGGGTAATCCAGTTAAGAGAAGACGATGGTGCCCAGATTAGTATGAATTTTCATTACAAAGAGCACATAAATCCCTTTATGACTATTGTTTCACAAAAGACACAATCTGCCACATGTTTCAATGGGAGTCATTGGCAAGATCTCATGGATACTGCCCTTGTTCTGCTGCCTGTGACTCTGACCAGGCAAGGACGGTGTCCTGGCTTATTTATGGTGTTGACCCTTGAACTCACATGGGCACTTGGGGATTTGAAATATAGCTGAAGCTGTATTCCTACATCATCATTCAGTGTCATAACTCCTGGGTCTTGTCATTGTCTTTTTATGTTGTTTTTGTTCTGGATACCACTTGATCAGCCAGCCTCAAGTACACATCTCAGTTAAACCAAAAAGCATTAATTATCAGTGTAAGATGTCTCTGCTTCTCCTATATTGAGCTGCTCCCAGAGTGATTATTGAAAGGCACTGGCACAGTAAATGTGCTTATCTCAAGGTGTAATGAAAAAAGCTTGGGTACCAATATTTCAAACAGAATAAATCCTGGCTGGTTTGTTTTTCCTTTTTTTTTTTTCAAGATGAAAGAAAAATTCTAGACATTTTCTTAAATATCCTTCTAAGATCATTGATATTTAAGATTACTTTCATAAATGCATAATCACTTTGAGCTTCAAATTTCATCTTTACTGCAGAACATTTAAGGAATCAAATAAAGCTCAAGGGGCAGAATAGACTACCTGATACTCACCATTGGAACTCACACTGCTGAGAAAAATGAGAGAATTTTCTGTGAAGCTACCTAATATTTCCTCTTTTCCTTCCCTCTCCAGCCAGAGAAGGGTGATGAAACAAATCCTTGCAACGATTTTTAAAATCTTCAGCTAAGGGGTGCACAGGGAAGTCAAATCCTTCCAAGTGGAAATTACGGTTAAATCTGCAAGGAGGATGCTGACAAATCATAATGAATGGATTGGGGAAATACAGCAATATCTTAGTCTTTTCAAAACCTACTTTAAGTACTCTATGTTTCCAACAACTTTCAACTTCTAGATTAATATTCAGCCTTGGAAAGTAAGATAACAGGTTTATTCCATCATTTATGAATTCAACAGCCACTACCTTAACATCTACCTTGTTGGTACCTGTCTGTGGGTATAGGATTATGATAGTAACAAAACCACATTCCTGTTTTCTAGGTGCTTAGAAGCCTATGCAGTCTTTTTTCAAAAGAATTTTTTATATACATAAAATAAAATAAAATATACAAGATAAAAAATCAATGAATTATAACAGTAGAGACAATACTATTAAACTATTTTAAAAGTTATGATGCAGTATAGGTGTAATTTTAAATTAATGTATTAAACAGTATGAAAATATTGATTTTTATTAGTGCCAAAGACATAAATAGTGCCAATATTTCAGGATATTTTTTCTTTTGGGACAATATTTATAAATAGAAGTAAATTCTAATTGTCAGATGCAAGTGAAAATAAAGTTACATATTTTCACATGCAAGTTTATAGAATCTGAATTCTATACATGGGAAATGAATGGGGGGTGTCTGTGAATCCAAGGTGAGAAATGACAATGCCTTTTTACCAAATCACTGGTGGGAGGGGAAAGAATGTTAATGCCTCTTAAAGAGAAGCCTGACTACATATTGCTTTAGGCTCAATCCATGAGCCCTAACCTGAGTCACAAATAGAGATCTAGTCAGCTCTGAACAAATGGATGTCTGAAGTTACCATCTTGGAGAGGAATCCTAAGTAAAGGATGTGGGGCAGTGAGCAAATGTAAATAATATAAAGTCCCAGTCCTCTATATCATGCTGGGCATTATTGCAGAGCTTCCAAACTAAAGTTTTATTCATCCAGTGACACATTTCTCATCAAGTAAATTATAAGCCAGGGCTTGAAGAGCGAATTCCTCAACCCAGGACATACATTTCCTTTGGGAAAGCTCCTCTCTCTATCTGCATGGTGTTTGATCTCAGACACCTTGATTTATTCACAGTTAGGAACACGAAATAACCCAAATTTTGCTGCCATCATTTTAGAGGAGAAAAAATAGAATCCAAATTACTTCAGGAAACGAAAGCCACCTCTGAGAGTTATTCTTAGAAAGTTGTAAAACATTGAGCTACGTAAAGAAACTAAGGCAAGAAGTTGAGATTGTTATTGGAATGATTTGAAGACATTTCCGCATTATCTGCAGCTCATTCCTTGTAGAGATAAATCAAGTCATTGCAACAGAGCTTCTGCTTCTCCATGCACACTTACTGCTCCTACATTTCTCCTTATATCTCTTAATGGGGTCTCTTTTCCTTCAGTCAGTCAGGTTGACAACCACGAAGTCATCCTTGATTCTTTTTAAAATCCATACCCCACATTCAGTCAATGAGCAAATGATGTTGGCTCTACCTTCAAAATATATCCAGAATCTAGCCATCTCTCCACTTCTCCTGTTGCCATATCTGTAACTTTCCCTCCCCCTACAACCACATCTATCCTATACTCATTTCTTCTTACTTTCCACCCCCAGAGAGAGAGTCATGCTTTCTGCTTTCCCTGTTGTTTAAGCTCTGGAAAACCATCATATCCATATCTATTCTAGCAACTTCTTCCTCTCTTTTGGATGCCAAGTGACCCTGTGTCTCAACTGAAATCACTCCCCACCTTCACAGATCCTGCACCTATTCACTGCAGGGGACTTTAGCCACACCTTCTGACAATTAGGTCATGTTAGTCTCTTCTGGTCAGTTTCCAGCTGTGTACTCACTGTGTACCAGTGAGCTCTCCTGGTAAGATGTTGGTGTGGACCCTCCATACTCTGGCCCTCCATTCAGATACCTCTGCTTTCTTTGATGTGACTGCTCTATTTTCCTATTCCAACATTAAAATTTAAGATATCTTAGCAGGGAGCAAAGTGAATTATGAGGGAGAGACATGTAAGCAGGTAGAGATTTTGTGAACAAAAACTTTTATGTCTGTAGCCCTAATGTCCTGGGTCTTGTATCTTTAATCATCTCTCTCTACTTCTGTAACCCTGGTTAAGGCTAGAAAATGCCAGGCAATTCCTATAGACATTGAATTTGAGAATCATAGCATTATTTAGTCATTGAGAAGGTAGCAGATTTTCATCTCCCCTCAAGAAGCCTCCCATAGTCACTTGGGTAAGTTCAATGTCTTATTTCTGTGTCCATGACAATGTATCCTTACTTCCATCTCAGGATGTGTACACTGCATTGCTGCCATCTCTTCATGTAAATGTTTTCTTCATTAAAGTGGATGATCATCAAGAGCTGTAATGTGATTTGAACTTGCTAAATAAGTGTTTGGTAAAATAAAATCCATTCCCATATGATTAAGTACTCCCTTGGTTTCTCAGGCACTGGGTAGAACTGAAATCAAATAAACAAAAATTAGTCATGTCTCTTCCTGTTTCCTCCTATATACTTCCAGTCAGAGCTCTATACTTTTAAACAGTTCTTCCCATCTTTTCTGGGCATTTCCGTGTGTACCTGACACACTCAAGAGCAACACTGTCATGTCCTTTTCCAGCAGCCCTCTCTTCCATCTAGGGATTTATTGCCTCTTTTTCTCCTGGTTCTTGCAGCCACACCGTTTAAGCTGTCCTTTGTTGAAACGCCACTGGTAAAATTTGGCTTCATTACCTTCTGTTTGCAGGGGGTTTCTCTTCATGGGGTTGATAGACAAAAGGACCACCATTTTTTAAAGTTTATATATTTTTTGAGTTTTTATTTTAATTCCAGTTAGTTAACTTAAAATGTTATATAAATTTCACAATACAGGGGCGCCTGGGTGGCTCAGTAGGTTGAGCGTCCGACTTCAGCTCAGGTCATGATCCCATGGTTCGTGGGTTTGAGCCCCACATCAGGCTCTGTGCTGGCAGCTAGCTCAGGGCCTGGAGCCTGCTTCGGATTCTGTGCCTCCCTCTCTCTCTCTGACCCTCCCCTGCTCATGCTGTCTCTATCTCTCTCTCAAAAATAAATAAAATATTTTTAAAAAATTTCACAATACAGTGAATCAACACTTCCAATGATCACTTTTATTATACAGATTGAACACTTATCCACTTGAAGTAGATATTGAGATATTAATAATTAGATAAAGTCAGGTCAAACATTTCTGGACAAGCTGATTCTCGTCCATCCTGGTCCAAGATAACACTAGGCTCACCAGAGAAATGCATGCTATGACACACATGGCTCCCTTAATCCCCTCTTCTTGAGCTTACCTGGGTTTCCAGCATTAGCACATCCCTCACAGATGCCTTCCTTCCTTGCAACATGATATAGTTTAGCGAATATAGCACATTATAAACATAATAATGATAGACCTTGGTCTTTCCTGGTCAATATTAGGAGGCAGTAAAACTCACTTACAAAAAGGCTTTGAATTTAAACAAACTTGGTCAAATTCCAGTGACAATCAGTTAAGACCATGGGAATTCTACATTCATAAAACTTAATAATAATGTTTCCTACTTCATAGATCTTTTCCATGTATTGAGATAATAATCATTTAATAAAGTATTTGGTACATAGCAAGTGCTCAAAAATAGTAGTAATGGGAATAATTCTGATTTCATCTCCAACATATAAAAAACTCGTAGTCACTGCTTTCCTCTCTACAATAAATAAAGTTGAACAAACTGAGAATCAACAACTTTTCTTGGGCCCATCAGATAAATGAGGTTACAGGGTAAACCACCACCCTGAAATCTGGGGAGAAGGGTATATCCATAGTGCTACAGCTGAGATCTGCTTACCAGGAACATAAGCTTCTGAAGCCACAAATTGGAGTCTTATGTAAAAAGTAGACAAAAAGTGGAAACATATGGATAATGTAAGCAGAAAGGGAAAAACTGTAAGAAAGGATCAAAAGGAAGTGCTAAAAGTCAAAATCACCATAACAGGAAGAATTCTTATGACTGGCTTACTGGGAGATTTGAGACAGCCAAGGAAAGAATGTGTGAGCTAAAGGATAGGTTAACTGAAATTTTCCCAACTAAAATGCAAAGATGTTTTTCAAAAACCGACTGAACAAAAAGTCCAAAACCACTGTTGGAAAACTTCAAAAGGCATAACAAATATGTAATTGGAATACCAGAAGGAGAACAAAGAGAGAAGAGAGGAGGAGAAATATGTGAGGTAATAATGGCTAATAACTTTTAAAAATTAATGACAGAAACCAAAACACAGGAATCTTAAGACTACATAAACAGGATAGGCAATGATCTCTATATGTCTTATCTTTCACTGTCTCTATAACTATCATCTATTTGTCTATTATCTATCAATCTATCATCTATCTTTATCTAAACTACACTTAAGATGTTATATTCAAAGCACAGAAAACCAAAGACATTTTTATTTTTTTTATTTTTATTTTTTTAATGTTTTATTTATTTCTAGGAGAGAGAGAGAGACAGCATGAGCAGGGGAGGGTCAGAGAGAGAGGGAGTCACAGACTGAAACAGGCTCCAGGCTCTGAGCTGGCAGTCAGCACAGAGCCCGACGCGGGGCTCGAACCCACGAACGGCGAGATCATGACCCAAGCGAAAGTCGGACGCTTAACCGACTAAGCCACCCATGCGCCCCAACCAAAGACATTTTTAAAAAGTTGTAAAGAAACTCCACTGAGGGAGATCACTTTACTGTTGTGGTCAGTCTTCAGAAGTAGGATAGACTTCACTCAAAACAAATTTGATTTGGATAATAAGACCGTCTGATGAGAGAATGGATCCCAAAGAGATTCAAAAATGTCTTGCGAATGCAATGAAAGGAGACTGGCTTGCGGTTTTTATGGTGTCTCGGAGGTAAGACTGGAGTGAGAGCTCCTGCATGCAGGCAGGAGTTTGTATGGCTTGAACTTACACTGGTACCAAGGAAGAGAGTACCCAGACTTTGTCATCAGTTTCCCAAGATTTGGAGAAAGATTGGGAAGAAGGAAGCATGAAACTTAAAAGACATGAGTCACTCTCTATTATACTTATCTACAGAGGAGACAGGATAAGAATTACAGTGGGCTTATCATCAGAAAACATGAATAGAAGAAGATAGTGGAGTGAACTATTTAAAAAGTTTTAAGAAAGTAAATCTGTTAATCTAGAATTCTATATCTAGGAAAATTAATATTTTAAAGTGAAAGAGGAAAAAAACCTTCCTCATACAAAAATTGAAGCAATTGATCACATTAAGACCACTCTGCAAAAAATTTTAAAAGAACTTCCTCAGGCAGAAGGAAATGATACAAGCCAGAAATATGGATTTATATTTTTAAAAATAACAGTATTGGAGAAAGGATAATTAAAGGTAAAATAAAATCTTTGACTTATCTTATTCTTAATATATAAATATAACTGTTCAGAATAATAATAGTAACAATATATTGGGTGTTGATAGCATATGGGTAAGTGTAATAAATGAGAGTGATATCAGAGGCAAGGAAAGGAGGAATCATGGAATAAGTCTGGTATTCTGGTATAAAGTACTTACACTACACGTGAAATGGCATACTGTCATTTGAAGGTAGACTCAGATTAAACATGTAGATTGTAAGATCTTCCATTGTCATCTCCAATACTTAAAGAGTGGGAAATGGTCACTCTCGTGCATACAAATAGAAAAAAAAAAACAACTGGAAAAATGAAAATCAAAGACTTTTTTCCCCAGACCAATCAGAAAACTAAAATTATAGGGCAAACTACTACCCTAAAAACTGGAGAGGCAGGCAAATATAGACAAAGTCAAGGTCAGTAACTGATAGATCGAGCAGACAGAAAATCATTAAATATATAGATTACTTAAATAGCACTATCAATCAATTTGACCTAACTGAATTTTAAAGACCATTTCATCTGGGGCACCTGGGTGACTCAGTCGGTTGAGCGTCCGACTTTGGCTCAGGTCATGATCTCACAGTTTGTGGGTTCGAGCCCCACGTCAAGCTCTGTGCTGGCAGCTAGCTCAGAGCCTGGAGCCTGCTTCAGATTCCGTGTCTCCCTCTCTTTCTGACCCTTCGCTGCTCATGCTCTCTCTCTCTCTCTCTCTCTCTCTCTGCTCTCTCAGAAATACATAAAACATTAAAAAAAAAAAGAAATAAAGACCTTTTCATCCAACAACAGCTAAACACACATTCTTCTTGAGCTCACATGGAGCATCGCCAATATAGAGATCATATTCTAGGACACAAAATACATCTGAAGAAATTAAAGAGAAAAGTCATATAAAGTATGTTCTTGAAACACTCTGAAATCAAACCAAAAATCAGTAACAGCATGATAACTGGAAAAAAACAAAGTATTTTTATATTAAACAACACACTTCTAAAAACACATAGTTCAAGTGAGTCTCAAGAAAATAAATAAAATGTCTTGAACTAAATGAAAATAAAAATAAGATGAAATTATTGGGATGCAGTGAATGCAGTGCTTAGAGGAAAATTTATAGTATTAATTGCATGTATAGGAAAAATAAAATTTAAAGTCAATAATAATCTAAACTCCCACAGCAGGTCTAGAGAAAGGACAGTAATTTAAACCTAAAGCAAACAAAAAAAATATGATTTTAAAAATAAGCAAAATCAATGAACTAAAATCAAGAAATCAATAAAGAAAGCAAAACCAAAAACAGTGATATTTGAAAAGAGTAGTATAATTGATAAACTTGTAAACAGGCTAGAGGGAAGACACAAATTACTAAATCGGAAATAAAAGTGGTTCTGATTTATAAGGATAATAAATCAAACTATCAACTGTATGCCTACCACTTTGATAACAGATAAAATGGTTCAATTCATTGAAAGATGCAAGTAACCAAAACTCTTATAAGGAGAAACAGATAATATGAATAATTCTATAGCTATTAAATAAATTGAAACAATCATTAATAACTTTCCAAAAAAAGAAATAATAACTGCTGGATGATTTCAGTGGTGAATTCTAGGAATCATTTAAGGAAGAGACAATACAAATCCTCTGCAAACCCTTCTAGAAAAGGAAGCCAGAAGGAACACTTTCCAATTCACTCCATGAAGCCAACATTACCCTATTACCAATACTACATAAAGATAGTACATTAAAAAAAAAGAAAACTTTCAGACTAATGTTTCTCAAGAATACAAATGCAAAATTCCTGAGCAAAATATTAGCACATCAGTTATAAAAATATGTTTAAAAAAAAAGTATACACCATAACCAAAGGGGAATTATTGCAGGAATGTAAGGCTGATTCAGCATTCAAAACATCCATTTAATCTGTCACATCAACAAGCTAAAGAAGAAAATGCATGTGATAATATCAGTAGATACAGAAAAAGTATCTGGCAAAAGTTAACAGTCAATCATAATCAAAATTCTCAACCAACTAAGAATAAAGGTGAACTTCTTTAATTTGATAAAGAATATCCTCCCAAAAAATCCATGGCTAACATACTTAATTGTAGAAAACTAGATGTTTTTTCTCTACAATTGGGAACAAGGCAAGGATGTCCCATCTCACTCCCTTTATTTAATATAATATTGGAAGTCATAGCTAGTGCAATAAGACCCAAAAAAGAGAAAAATGTATATGGAATCAGGAGGAGGAAATCATATTCACAGAAAATATGATTTTCTATGTACAAGATTCCAAGGAATTGATTAAAGAAAAGATTAAAGAAAAATAATAAGTGTTTATAGGAAGGTCACAGGATACAAAATTAATATACAAAAGCCAATTTCTTTCCTTTTCTAGCAATGAACACTTGAAATCTCAAATAAAAATAATACAATACCACTTCCAATAGCTCACACAAAAGAAACAAATACTTAAGTACCACTCTACCAAAATACGTACAGGATCTATACGTGGAAAACTTTAATTGTGATAAAAGAAATCAAAGACCTAAATAAATGGAGGGATGTTCTGTGCTCATGGACTGCAAAACTCAATAGTTTTAAAATGTCAATTCTTCTCAGTCTGATTTATAGATTCAATGCAATCCCAATATAAATTCTGGAAACATATTTTGTATTTTATAGATGCCAACAAGCTCATTCTAAAGTTTATATAGGCAGATAAAAGACTGGACTAGGCAACACAATACTGAAGAAGGGTCACACTACCCAACTCTAAGACGTACTCTAAAGCTACTGTAATTAAGAAAGCTTAGTATTGGCAAAAGAAGAAACCCACAAATAAGTAGAACAGAGTAGAGAGCCCCAAAATAAAGCCATACAAATATAGTCACTGATCTTTGGCTAAGGAGCAAAGGTGGTTTAGCAAATAAAAAACAGTGTTTTCCTAAACGGATCTGGGAAAATTAGATGTCTGTATATTAAGAAAAATGGATGTAGATGCAGGCATTGTATCTTACACAAACATTCATTCAGAGGGGATTATAGACCTCAATGTGAAATGCAAAACTATAAAACTTCTAGGCTAAAACATAGGAGAAAATCTACGTGACCTTGGGTGTAAAACAAACTGAGGGCTGATGGGGGTAGGGGAGGGGGGAAGGGGGGTGATGAGCATAGGGAAGGGCACTTGTTGGGATGAGCACTGGGTGTTATATGTAAACCAACTAGACAATAAACTATTTAAGAAAAATAAACTATGACTATTTGTTAATTTTTTTTTTATTTTTTAATGTTTTTATTTATTTTTGAGAGACAGAGAGAAACAAAGCATGAGCAGGAAAGGGGCAGACAGAAAGGGAGACACAGAATCTGAAGCAGGCTCCAAGCTCCAAGCTGTCAGCACCCAGACGGACGCAGGGCTCAAACTCACAAACCACGAGATCATGACTTGATCTGAAATTTGAAGCTTAACCTACTGAGCAGCCCAGGTGCCCTGACAATGATATTTTTAAACAGCATACCAAAGTATAATAAATAAAGTAAAAACTAATGAATTAGAATTTATTAAATTAAACATATCTGCTGTATGAAAGACACTGTTAAGAAAATGAAAAGAAAAGCCACAGGCTGAGAGGAAGTATCTACTCACATATATCTGATGAAAAGTTTGTATTAAAATGTTCAAAATAACTCTTAAAATTCAATGATAAGCAGAAAAAAAAAACAATAAACAAAGGATGAAAGAGCTGGATAGCTCACTGAAGAAAATAAACAGATGGCTAATAAATATGCTAAAAATACTCCATATCATTTGTTGTTAGTGAACTGAAAATTAAAATAATAGTGAGATGCCATTACATAGCTTTTGGAATGGCTAAAATAAAAAAAAATCATAATATGTATTGCTAGTGAGGTTGCAGAACAATAGGGACTCTCATTTATTTCTGTCTCCCACTGTGGCTATGCCACTTTGCATTCCCAATAGCAGTAAATGTGGATCCGTGGAGTGGGGTTTACTCTACATGCTTATAACTGGTATTGTCAGATTTTTAAAATTTTGGGCATTGTAATAAGTGTATAATGAAATCCTTTTGTTGTATTAATTTGCAATTCTCTGAATAGTACAATATGGGGAAAAGGAAAAGATATTTCCTTCCTTTAGAAGGAAAAAACGGACAAAACCACATCAGTCAGGTTGTCACATCAAATATCAACAGGGATGACATGATTAAAATGATCTATTCCCCCAAACCCGTAACTTTAGTCTCAACAAGAGAAAACCACAAAATTTCAGCTGAGAGGCATCCTAAAAAATACCTAACAAGTGATCCTAAAACTTTCAAGATTATCAAACAAGGTAGATCATCCAATTGAGTCATGCACTGGGCTCTGTGCTGATAGAATGGAGCCTCCCTTGGATCCTCTCTCCCTCTCTCTTTCTGCCTCTCCTTACTCATGTTCTTTCTCTCTCTCTCTCTCAGCTAAATAAAACATTTTTTTAAAAATTTAAAACAAGGTATATAAGATATGTCTGAGAAAGTGTCACAGCCAAGAGCCATCTGTGGGGGACCTGGCAAGTGAATGTCTTGAATGAAATGCCAGAATAGAAAAAAAATAGTATGTATAAACTAAGGAAATGTAAGTAAACCATTAACTTTAGTTAAAAGTAGTGTTCAATATTTTTAATTAATTGTAACTACATTTAACTATCATTGTAATGTTTTTCATTAAATGTAGTATACTAATGCAAGATATTAATAATGGAGGAAATGGCATGAGAGGGAACTCTCTATACTACTATCTTAATTTTTTCTGAAAGTCTGGAAATTTTATAAATGTTAGTTTCATTAAAACTTGATCATATGCCTTCTGACAGTAATCTACACTGCCTCACAATGGGCTGAAAACAACACAAGGTGGCCAGGCCAGCACCATATGAACTCCCTGCTACGTAGGATTCTCCTTCAGAGGAACACCATGGAAGAGGGGCCATTGCAATCCAATTTTTAAAAATATTTAAGTATTATTAGTTTTTAATATATTAAAGCTGAATTTTTAACAATTACACCATGACTACATGGATCATTTTGGGAAACATGCAGATGCTCCCCAGTCAGAAGACTCCTGAACTAGCAGTGTATGTGTAAGTGTGTGTTAGGGGGAGGGGGGTTTGGGGGAAACTGAGGTAGGATCTCTCTGGGAAGGCATCTTGGTAGAGTCAATCATCTTCAGCTGTATCACTTCCCAGTCACAGAAAGTAAGCTCATCTGAGTTAATCCCAGGGATATTCCATTGTTCTATGAAAGTGCACAATGTGTAAATTCACATGTATATGCCAGAATACCAATTTGGTGATTCCAAATGAAGCTTATTTTTTCCCAGGGCCCATGGTGTTTGAGATAAGTCTCAAATGCTCTCCTTTTTCAGAAACTTTGCTGTGTGGTGAGCAAAACAAAGGAACTGGCTTGAGTTTTGGGGAAAACCCATTGTATACCCTCTCATCATAAAACAGAACACATCTGGAAGGGTCGGCTCAGTTCCCTCATGTAAGGGACTGCAAGAACTATGACAACTTGAGTTTTTTGTTGTTTGTCCTCTAAGATCTTTTGTTTTTCTCTAGCTACTTCATTTGAATATTTCTCTAAAGTATATACTGCATTTTTGGTGGTGTACTATGCCTAGACACTGCTTTAAGGATTTTGCATGGATAGAACACAAGGAGCCAAGATGGCAAAAAAGCCTGGAAGTCTTTTTGCTGTCTTTGTACATGAAATACAGCCAGACAAACACTAATCCATCCTGCACACCTAGAAAACTGATTTGAGGATTAACACAACAATCTGCACAACCTGAACCACAGAAATGAGCAGGTATACAGCACATAGAGGTGAACTGGGGGAGAGAGGAGATGCAGAGAACAGGGAGCTAATTTTACTCATGGAAAGAGGACAGAGACAGGGGAGAGTATGGAAAAAGCACCCCCCCTCAAAAGCAGGTGAAAGAAAGTGGAAAAAGGTGGAAAAAAGTGGCAGGGACTGAACTAAAAAAGGAGAAGGGAGAAAGAAGTGGGTTTAAATTCCATTAGGACTCTATAAACAGGGGGAGTGCAGAGTCTGAATCTCCACAACTCAAATACCTAGTGTTGCTCTGGTGGGAAGGGCAAATTTCCAGGAGAAGAGTCTGGGAGGTCCCCAGGCCACACAAACTTTTCCACAATCCCAGAAACGCTGCTGCTACACAATTGAGTATAATTTTTCTGGGGTAGATTGGCACCCTGTCACAAGTCTCTGGACATTGGCAGCAGCACAGTCTTGCTAGCATTCCTGGGTGTGGCCGGCACCTGGCCATTGCTCCTGAAACTCTCCCCCAGAGGATCTGAGAGAGTCAAAGCCTCAGTCCCTCTGAAGTGAGAGGTCAGAAAATACAACTGCATCTCAGATAAAACTCAGGCGTGAGATGCCACCTGACAACCTGACAGCATGGTTACAGAGAGTGCAAAAGCAGGGAGTGGACTGAGACTGAAGACAAAGGACGGGTGCGGGATTCCTAGTAAAAGAGATATTAGCCTGGATACCTGGGTGGTGCCATTTTCAACTCACCTGTGCATGCACATACACACCTACAGGCACCACAACAATCCACACCAATAAGCTAAGCAGTGCCATCTAGTAGAGAATGGAGCCATTACAGTGAACTCTGCCAAACTGGGCCAACCTTGCCGTTCAGGAACACCAGAAATCTCTCCGCCTGCTTAGTTTTGGGACTCTAGAGTGCTTCATAGTTAGATTTCAAGGGGAAAACGATGTAATATTAATCATATTTCAGTCTGTTTGCCAGTCCATCTATTCAATTTTCCTTTTTCTTTTTTTCCCCTCTTTTTCCTTTCTTTTCTTTTACTTGAATACAGAAATATAAAAAAATTATTTTTATTTTCAATTTTTCTTAAATATATTTTCCTTTTTTCAACTAAATTTTTTACTTTTTTGTAAATTTTTCAAATTCTATTTTAGTTCCATCATTTCAAGTTATTCTATTTCATTTCAAGTTATTCTATTTCATCATATTCATTTTCTCAAATTTTCAAACATTTTTGGTTTGCTTTTGTTTGTTGGTTGGTTTTGTTTTGTTTCTTTTTTCCTCTTTTCTTTCTACCTTTTTTCTCTAATCAATCAAGTTCTTTTCAACAACCAGACAAAAACACACCTACGACCTACCATCACTTATTTGATTGTGTGTGTGTGTGTGTGTGTTGTTTTTAATTTTTTAATTTTAATTTTTCCCCTTTTTCTCTAATCAATCAATCTTTCAATAACCAGACCAAAACACATCAAGGATCTGGCATTTTTATTTGAGTATGTGTGTGTGTGTGTGTGTGTGTGTGTGTGTGTGTTGTTTTTAATTTTTTAATTTTAATTTTTCCCTTTTTTCTCTAATCAATCAATCTCCTTTCAATAACCACACCTAGGGTCTAGCATCATTTATTTGATTTTACTTTGTGTGTATTGTTTTCAATTTTTTAATTTAAAAATTTTTACCTTATTAATTCCTTTTCTTCCTTCAAAATGGTGAAGTGAAGGAATTCACCCCAAAATAAAGAGCAAGGAGAAATGTTAGCCAGAGACTTAACCAACACAAATACAAGGAAGATGTCTGAACCAGAATATAGAATCACGATGATAAGAATACTAGCTGGGGTCGTCAATAGATTTTAATCTCCCTCTATGGAGATAAAATAAGTAAAAGGTACTCAGGATGAAATAAAAAAAAAATGCTATAACTGAGCTGCAATCTTGAATGGATGCCACAGCGGCAAAGATGGATGAGACAGAACAGCAAATCAGCAATATAGAGAAAATGAAGCAATATGGAGAAAAATGAAGTGGAAAAAAAAGAGGGAGAGTAAAACAAAAGAGCATGATTTAAGAATAAGAGAAATCAGTGACTCATTAAAAAGGAACAACATTAGAATCATAGGAATCCCAGAAGATGAACAGAGAGAAATAGGAGTAGAAGGGGTATGTGAGCAAATCATAGTTGAAAACTTTCCTAACCGGGGGAGAGATACATACATCAAAATCCAGGAAGCACATTCAACAAAAATCGACCATCAATAAGGCATCAAATTCACAAAATACTCCGACAAGGAAAGAGTCGTGAAAGCAGCAAGGGAAAAAAAGGTCCTTAATCTACAAAGGAAGACAGATCAAGTTTGCAGCAGACCTATCCACAGAAATTTGGCAGGCCAGAAAGGAGTGGCAGGATATAGTCAATGTGCTGAATCAGAAAAATAGCAGCCAAGAATTCTTTATCTAGCAAGGCTGTCATTTAAAATGGAAGGAGAGACAAAAAGTTTCCCAGACAAACAAAAATTAAAGAATTTTGTGACCACTAAACTGGTCCTGCAAGAAATTTTAAGGGAGACTGTCTAAGGTGAGGAAAGACGAAAAAAAAAGAGGAAAAAAAGACCAAAAGCAACAAAAACTAGAAAGGACCAGAGACCACCAGAAACTCCAACTCTACAAGAAACATAATGGCAATAAACTCATATCTTTCAGTACTCACTCTAAACGTCAATGGACTAAATGCTCCAATCAAAAGACATAGGGTAACAGACAGAATGGATAAGAAAACAAGACCCATCTATATGCTATTTACAAGAGACCCACTTTACACCTAAAGATATCTTCAGATTGAAAATAAAGGGATGGAGAACAATCTATCATGCTAACAGGCACCAAAAGAAAGCTGGAGTAGTCATACTTATATCAGATAATCTAAACTTTAATATAAAAAGTGTAACAAAAGATGAAGAAAGGAATGATACCATAATTAAAGGGTCTAACTTGCTATACCAAGAAAATATAGCAATATTAAACATTTATGCTCCAAATGTGGAACATTCAAATATATAAAACAATTAATCATAAATATAAAGAAACTCATTGATAATAACACCATCATAGTAGGGGACTTCAACACCCCACTTACAGCAATGGACAAATCATCTAAACAGAAAATCAACAAGGAAACCATGGCTCTGAATGACACATTGGACCAGATGGACTTAACAGATAGATTCAAAACATTTCATTCTAAATTTTTTCAATGTTTTATTTATTTTAGAGAGAGAGAGAGACAGTATCAGCAGGGGAGGGTCAGAGAGAGAGGGAGACACAGAATATGAAGCAGGCTCCAGGCTCTGGAAGAAATGGACAAATTCCAAGAAACATGTAAACTATCAAAACTGAAACAAGAAGAAATAGAAAATTTGAACAGACCCATAACCAGTAAAGAAATCAAATTAGTAATCAAAAATCTCCCAAAAAACAAGAGCCCAGGGCCAGATGGCTTTCCAGGGGAATTCTATCAAACATTTAAGGAGAGTTAATACCTATTCTCTTGAAGCTGTTCCAAAAGATAAAAATGGAAGGAAAAGCTCCAAACTCTTTCTATGAAGCCAGCATTACTTTGATCCCTAAACCAGACAAAGACCCCACTAAACAGGAGAACTGTAGACCAATCTCTCTGGTGAACATGAATGCAAAAATCCTCAACAAGATATTAGCCACCCAGATCCAACAATACATCAAAAATTATTCACCACGACCTAGTAGGATTTAATCTGGGATGCAGGGCTTGTTCAACAGCTGCAGAACAATAAACATGATTCCTCACATCAATTAAAGAAAGGACAAGAACCACATGATCCTCTCAATAGATGCAGAGAAAGCATTTGACAAAATACAGCATCTTTTCTTCATAAAAACCGTTAAGAAAGTAGGGATAGAAGGATCATACCTCGAAATCATAAAAGCTGTATATGAAAGACCCA
The DNA here is from genome assembly GCF_003009895.1 of Hyaena hyaena. Taxonomy (NCBI): domain Eukaryota; kingdom Metazoa; phylum Chordata; class Mammalia; order Carnivora; family Hyaenidae; genus Hyaena; species Hyaena hyaena. Next base: position 244,489 of record NW_024081912.1, on the reverse strand, counting down.
ACGCTAATATCATCCTAAATGGGGAAAAACTGAGAGTTTTTTCCATAAGATCAGGAACAAGACAGGGACATCCACACTCACCACTGTTTTTCTTCACAGTATTGGAAGCCTTAGCTTCAGCAATCAGACAGTAGAAAGAAATAAAAGGCATCCAAATCGGCCAGGAGGAGGTCAAACTTTCACTCTTTGTAGATGACATTATTCTCTATATGGAAAACCCAAAAAATTCCACCAAAAATCTACTAGAACTGATCCAGGAACTCAGCAAAGTGGCAGGATATAAAATCAATGCACAGGGGCGTCTGGGTGGCTCAGTCGGTTAAGCGTCCGACTTCGGTTCAGGTCATAATCTCGCGGTTCATGGGTTCGAGCCCCGCGTCGGGCTCTGTGCTGACTGCCAGCTCAGAGCCTGGAGTCTGTTTCAGATTCTGCGTCTCCCTCTCTCTCTGACCCTCCCCTGCTCATGCTGCCTCTCTCTCTCTCTCTCTCTCTCTCTCAGAAATAAATAAAACATTAAAAAATATATCAATTCAAAATCAATGCACAGAAATCGGTTGCATTCCTGTACATCAACAATGAAGCAACAGAATGGGAAATAAAGAAATCAATCCCATTTAAAATTGTACCAAAAGCCATAAAATACCTAGGAATAAACATAATCAAAGAGGTGAAAAATCTATACACTGAAAACTATAGAAAGCTGATGAAAGAAATTGAAGAAAACCCACAGAAAAAAATGGAAAAATATTCCATGCTTCTGGGTAGGAAGAACAAATATTATTAAATGTTGATACTACTGAAAGCAATCTACATATTCAATGCAATCCCTATCAAAATAACACCAGCATTCTTCACAGAGCTAGAACAATCCTAAAATTTGTATGGAACAAGAAAAGACCCCAAATAGCCAAAACAATCTTGAAAAAGAAAACCAAAGCAGGAGGCATCACAATCCGACTTCAAGCTGTATTACAAAGCTGTAATCATCAAGGCAGTAAGGTACTGGCACAAAAACAGACACTTAGATGAATGGAACAGAATTGAGAACCTAGAAATGGAACCACAAACATATGGCCAATTCATCTTGGATAAGGCAAGAAAGAATATTCAATGGAATAAAGACAGTCTCTTCAGCAAGTGGTGCTGAAACCTGGACAACGACATGCAGAAAAATGAACCTGGACCACTTTCTTACACCATACATAAAAACAAACTCAAAATGGATGAAAGACCTAAATGTAAGACAGGAAGCCATCAAAATCCTCGAGGAGAAAGCAAACAAAACCTCTTTGACTTTGACTGCAGCAACTTCTTATTCAACACATCTCCAGAGGTAAGGGAAACAAAAACAAAAATGAACTAAGGGGACCTCAGTAAAATAAAATCTTCTGGCCAGCAAAGGAAACAATCAGCAAAACTAAAAGGTAACCAATGGAATGGGAGATAATATTTGCAAACAACATATCAGATAAAGGGTTGGTATCCAAAATCTATAAAGAACTTACAAAATTCAATACCCAAAAAACAAATAATCCAGTGAAGAAATGGGCAAAAGACATGAACAGACGCTTCTCCAAAGAAGACATCCAGATGGCTAACAGACACATGAAACTATGCTCAACATCACTCATTATTAGGGAAATACAAATCAAAGCCACCATGAGATACCACCTGTCAGAATGGCTGAAATCTACAAGTTAGGGAATAACATATGCTGGTGAGGATGTGGAGAAAGAGGATATCTTTTGCACTCCTGGTGGGAATGCAAAGGGGTATAGCCACTCTGGAAAACAGTATAGAGGTTCTTCAAAAAATAAAAATGAACTACCCTATGACCCAATAATTGCACTACTAGATATTTATCCAATGGATAGAGATGTGCTGTTTCAAAGGGACACATGCACCCTAATGTTTATAGCAGCACTATCAACAATAGCCAAAGTATAGAAAGAGCTCACATGTCATCGATGCATGAATGGATAAAGAAGATGTGATATATATATATCACAATGTACTATATATATATATATATATATATATATCTCACAATGTACTATATAATGTATATGTATGTGTATATATGTATACACACACACACACACACACACATACACACACACAATGTGCTATTACTCAGCAATCAAAAAGAATGAAATCTTACTCTTTGAAACTACATGGATGGAACTAGAGGGTATCATGCTAAGCGAAATTAGTCAGAGAAAGACAAATACCATATGACTTCACTCATAAGAAGATTTTAAGAGGCAAAACAGATTAACATAAGAGAAGGAAGCAAAATACAAAAAAAAACAGAGAGGGGGACAAAAACATAAGAGACTCTTAAATATGGAGAACAAACAAAGAGGATTAGTGGAAGGGTTGTGGGTGGGGTGGTGGACTAAATGGGTGAGGGGCATTAAGAAATCTACTCTTGAAATCACTGTTACACTATATGCTAACTATCTCAGATGTAAATTTTAAAAATTAATAAAAAAAGTTTTTGCATGATTTGGGGCATCTGGGTGGCTTAGTCTGTTAAGCACGCAACTCTTGATTTCAACTCAGGTCATGATCTCAAGGTCTTGAATTTGAGCCCCTCATCGGGCTCTGTGCTGACAGTGCAGACCCTGTTTGGATCCTCTCTCTCTCTCTCTCTCTCTCTCCCTCTCTGCTCTTCCCCATTTGCACTCTGTCGTTTTCTCCCTCTCTCAAAAATAAATAAATAAAAATTAAAAAATAATTTTGTATATATTCACTCACTTAGCCCCATGACATCCCTTCATAGCAGATAGTAATATTCTTCATTTTACAGACAAGGGAACTCAGATACAAAAGGAATAAGCACTAGTCTGAAAAATTCCAGGGCTAGGAAAGGACACCACTCTGCCTGGTTCAGTCTGTTTCTGTCTGACTGAATCCCACCCCAAGTCTCTTGTGGCAGTTTATCATGAGTTAGTCTCTCCTGAATGCAGCATAGAAGACAGCCCACCTCTTATTTCAGGGTGTTAACTGTATTTTTTAAATTGTCAGATTTATATGACAGCTGAATGTTTTTATTCAGCATTATTTGCTATTCCCAGGTCCTTACCTCCAATCCAGAGCTTTTCCCCTTTTCATGACTTTTTTTTGAGCCTTCAAAGATTTCCTGGACCTTTTTTAGCCCTCAGAACTTCAACCACACTATCCATTAGCAATGATTTTTCAGTGACCTAAAATGGTTGCACCTGACTTTTCTGCCCTAGATTTAAGCTCTTGACAGCCTTCATATTTCTTTATCTCCTGCATTGCCAAGCATAGTACAGAACAATCAAGTAGCATATAATATATGTTTACCCATTTCTACCAGTTTTTGACAATAGTCATGCATGGAACTAATACCTGTACAAAGTCAGGGAGCAGCTGACTTCATTTGTTGGCATCTTCCTAGAATGGCACTTTGTGTCTGCAAGCTTTTGGGAGTCATTGAGGTTTTTCTGAATTATTTGTTTTAATTTCAAACTACCCCACAGCCTTCAGGAACAACTTTTCTCCACTGAAAACCATTTTCTCGCAGTTATACTTACCGAAATATGTCGACCCCATCCTGTAACCACCAGCACTTTCATTACACCAATACTTAGGTGAACGAAAGAGCTCATCTCTATGCTCTGTTTTTCAAATAAGAGAAAGTTAATTTGTGTCAAATGTCTTTTCATAACCAATAAAGCCTGCAGGGCTGTGGGAGGCAGATAAGTCTTCTTCTCTGCACTGAGGCCCACTAATTAAGATCACAGAACCACATTTTGGTTATTTACATCCAAAAGCCTGTCTTTCCTCTTAATATCTCCCTTCTGCATATATATAAACACCACTGGGATGGATTGTCCCACCTGAGACATAGGCAGGACCAAGCATTTGAAGAAATGAAACTCATGTTGATGCTTCATTATGGTTATCTTTGGCTTCTGTATGTGCATTCTTCCCCTTGGGCAAAACATTTAGAAGATTAATTGGATGTCGGACATTAGGAGAGAGATAGGAGAGGAGATGGTGTAGATCTTGGTGCAGTGCCTTTGCTCTCTGAGTTCCAGCTCAGCAGCTGTGGGTGGTAGAAAAGACACAGGACATGGATCCAGGGATGTCTGATTAAGGCTGTCATTCAGTCACTTACAGCTGGGTCACCCTGAGCCCTGTGGGACATGATTTCCATGCATATGGTTATTTTGAGTATTAAACAAAATTATATTTGAGATAGTGTTATTTTCAAAGCCCGGTGTTGTTATTTGTTATTTTTTGAGACGCAGTTCTTCATGAGCAGGAGTGTTTCTATATTATAGCTGGTAGTGTCCCTCGAACTGTTCATACTCTTTACCTTGGAGAGAGATAGTATGTCCCCAGAGACAGAATTGGACTCTGGGGGCCTATCTGAGAAACACCATACTATTTATCCTGACCGTTTTCTCTGGCCTTTTGGGTCATAGGGACCTCAGGCAAGACTTTCAGCTTCTGAAGATCAAATTTGCAATTGCAACACCAAGCCCCCCCAATTTGTAGGCTTAGCATATAGTTATTGTCCATATCAGGGCACTTTCATAGTGAAAGAGATGCTATTACTAACAAGGGTGGGGCAACAGTGTAATCTGTTTGTCACCCTGCAGAGACTTAACTCCTGCCAGAATCAGAGGAAAGGAAGGAAAATATTTGTGGTTTGTTGTCTCTGGCCCAAAAATCATTGCATGAGACTGGGACATGTGCTCTATATTCACCTTCTTAGCCCCTTTCTCTTGCCTTGGATAGTATTTACCTTCTAACAAGAGCACCTTATGTAAATCCCATGGGAATGATACAGTGAGAGTAAGCTTTAGAGGAGAGGTACCATGGCAGAATGAGAAATAATCCAGGGCATTATCATATTATAGAGAAAATTGCCACTTCCCAATACCCACTTCCTCATGCTTGCACCCTATCATATACTCAAGGACACATAAACTGTTTGGGTGCTGGAGGTGAAGTGATAGCAATAGTTTTTGCTTGTTTGCTTGTTTGTTTAGTGTACAGCACATTTTTTGGCCCCAATCTTGGCTTCTGGAACAGTGTGGATTACAGAAGATGAGTAGACACTTGGGCCCCTACCCAACCAGCACACATTGGTTGTTTCTAAAAAGATCTAACCCACTGAGTTACCTTTGTACTTACAATGGCCCTATTATCCTGTCATCTCTAAGTAGGTTGTTCTACTTTCTCCTACTTTGTTAAATAAGACCACTGGGGAGCAGGGATAAGCCAAAGGACTGAGATTTATAACAGCTACTCATTTCCACTAACTTGCTTTGCCAACAGAACAATCTGCAGAAGATGTAGGTATGAAAGTTGCATTTCTGCCTCTTGAAATGAAGGCTTGACTAACTGTAGTTGCCTCCTTTTTCTTTTTAAAAAAAATTAATGTAATTGTTTTCTAAGGAGAGAGAGACAGAGAATAATCAGAGAAGGGGCAGAGAGAGAAAGGATCCAGGCTTTGAGTGGTCAGCACAGAGCACAACATGGGGCTCGAACTCACAAACCACGAGATCATGACCTGGCCAAAGTCGGACGCTTAACTGACTGAGCCGTTCGAGTGCTTCTCTTTTTCCTTTTCATGTGTAAAGTGTGTGTCAAGTAATATTTATACTATATTTCATAGAAGTCTCATTTGTATTGTCATGGATTATTTTCTAGTCAGTTCACATGTCCAATTTCATGCACAAAATCATAGACATTCAGGCCTACACCCTCTATATATAGAACAAGGATCACATCCTGCACTTCAAGCCCCCTATTCACTGACAGAGCCACATGGAAAGGTTCTGATGCTGCTCAGAATGCTGGTGTCCACCAGAGTCATGATGAGGAAATATGATGGTGCCTCCAAGGACAGCCTGAGCCACTATAATGTGCCTGCAAAGGAGAGGTATCAAGTTATCAAACTCTGGTGAATTATACAGATTTTGACATATGATAAGGCTCACATATGCATACATAGACACATGGCCCTACACATACACACCAACAAAAACTATGAGAAAGGACATCTAGAAAGATTATGGTGTTGCTTCTTGTGTATAGTGCCATTAAATTACCAAAGACATCTGAAACTGACAACATTAAGCTATGTTAAAATAGATAAGCTTAAGCCAAAGAAAAGTAGATAGTAGAAAAGAAAGACAAATTAAAACTGGAAGAACCTGGATTTTAAAAATGCAGAGGCATGAAAAACAAAAGACCCTCAAAACATCTTTATATTCATTTCAATGAATGGATGGGGGTTTATTCAGAAATAAAGAAGAACAAATGGAAATGGAAAGAAATTTTATACAATTCTAAGAGGTACAGAATATTTAAGAGCAAGATAATGTGAAAAGAATCTTAAAAAATGCAAGGATTAAGTAACCTTAGTAAAAGTGTTGTGGTATAAAATTATGAAGGAAAGCACAATTTCTAAGCAAACTGAGGGGCAAATGATAAAGTTGATGATTAAATAGTTGTGTTTGATGATCAAATGTATACTATTTTCATTCAGAAATGAAAAACAACTACTGAACAGAAAAATAGAATGATCGGCCCAGAAATAGGATCTTCAACTATATTATTACATTTATTGCCACTTCTTTCGGAACTTATTAAATTATGAAAGCCTGAAATATTGAGCCAATACTTTATTTTTTAATGTTTATTTATTTTTGAGATAGAGACAGAGACTGAGTGGGGGGAGGGTCAGAGAGAGAGGGAGACACAGAATCTGAAGCAGGCTCTAGCTCTGAGCTGTCAGCACCGAGCAGCACCGAGCCCAACACGGGCCTCCAGCTCACAAGCCATGAGATCATGAACTGAGCTGAAGTTGAACATTTAACCAACCGAACAACGGAGGCGCCACTAGCCAATACTTTAAAAAAGATTAGAGGCGCCTGGGTGGCTCAGTTGGTAAAGCGTCTGACTTTGGCTCAGGTCATGATCTCGCGGTTCATGGGTTTGAGCCCCGAGTTGGGCTCTGTGCTTACAGCTAGCTCAGAGCCTGGAGCTTGTTTCAGATTCTGTGTGTGTGTGTCTCTCTCTCTCTGACCCTTCCCTGCTCTCTCTCTCAGAAATAAAAAAAAAAAAAATTAAAAAAAAGATAAAAGATAAAGACTTCATCACAAAGTTCTTCAAGTGAGAAGAGTGATTCTTTATACACTTGGATGGATGACAAATGTTAGTATGTTCAATGATTCTAAGGAAATCTATCAAGAGGGAGCCTCCACTGTGCAGGGCATTGGCATCTCAGCACCTAGGACAGCTCCTACACAAAGCAGGTGCTCCACAGTTCTATTTAACGAGTACATTGTGTAAACAGTGATGGAGGAAGAGGTTGTAAAGCCAATAGCACAGGACCCTTTGTATTTTACAAAAGGGACACAGAAAATTTATTTTACTAGGTTTATACAAAAGACTTAAGAAATACAAGCATGTGAATCTTGAGTGTTTTGTTAAAAATAGGCCAATCAGTATGAATAATCAAACAAGAAATGGTACCAAACTCATCTTGTCAAAAACCATAATAAATCTCAAGTAGATTAAAGGGTTATACTTTATATGTAAAAAAAAAATAAGTTTACAAAGTCGGAATAATATCTTTATACCATCTGAAGAAAAGTAATGATTTTATTATAGTGATAGGATAAATTACAAAAGAAAAAATGGACAGTAATGACCCCACACAATTTTTAAACTTCTATATAGTGAAAATCAACAATGAAATGATGAAAAAATAAATAACAGAACAGATAAATTGTGAAATGAATATGACAAGCAAAGATTAAGGTCTGATACACACCAAGTAGTAAATATTTTGTTACTGATACTTGCTCTCCTTCTGAAATCTACTTTGGCCAAACATACCATTGACTTTTACTTCCTTCTCACTCCTTCATTGCAGCTTCCCAGTTTTGGAACTCGTCTAGACCATCAACCCCTGGGCCTCTGCTCTGGGTGCTCACGGTATAACCAGATCTCCAACAACCTCTGGTCCTGGAGCTTAGAGTGGGAACTTAAAGTCTATTCCTAATGCCTCATGGTTATCCAACTCCCTCCCAGTTACCTTCCTTGAATCCATCCAAACACTTGGTTTATCTATATGTGTCTTGAGTGAGAACTATTGCTACAGGAACCTACATAATACATAATGTTGACAACTCACATATTGCTGTGGGTCTTCTCATACCTCAGACAGACCTTTGGTGGCACTTGGCAATGTTTTTACTCACCCCAAATTAGGACCAAAAAAATGCTTATCCCCCACTACTTAGTGTGTGCAGTGTAGAATGACTGTTTGTTTCTTAGACATCTTAGACATGGAGGCTCTCAGGGCCAAATCAGACTTGCTAAAAAAGATTCTGCAATTTACCAAGGTTCTGGGTGACCTGTTTGTACATTAAATTTGAAAAACACTGGTCTAAACCTCATATTCCTCTTCTGTCAAAGCAAGGAAGCCTGGACCTAATTTCATGGAGAATATTGGGGCCAAGAATAGTGGTCCCCCTTAGATTTCCTCAGTTGCACACCTCTTTATTCAACCAGCCTTCTCCTTTGTCACAAGATGAGTCCTGGCACACTGTTTTTCAGAGGCTAGTTCTTCTGCCTGCACTTCTGATTCTACCGTTTTTAGAAGATGATAGCATCACTCATTCCCTCATATTTTCAATTAGTCACAACAAGCAGGTCATTTGTTAACCTCGCTATAAAAGGGAGTTCTGCCAACAACTATTTGACCTCAAGATATCGTCCATTATTTTTTCTTTCCATCCTAATGGTTGGTGTTGAAAGAAGTAATTTGTACATATTGCTGATAAATTCTTCATTTCTTATCATTCATTCTTCATCCTGAGTTTGGATCTGAGGCCCAGACTGAGATTCTTCTTCTGAAGATCTTTAGTGCTTTTCTAACTGCTATAATGGCCTACTCACAAACTCCCTCCTTAACCCATCCCCTTCTTTTTTTAAAAAAAAAAAATGTTTTATTTATTTCTAGGAGAGAGAGAGAAAGAGAGAGAGAGAGACAGCGTGAGCAGGGGAGGGCCAGAGAGAGAGGGAGTCACAGACTCTGAAACAGACTCCAGGCTCTGAGCTGGCAATCAGCACAGAGCCCGATGCAGGGCTCCAACCCACGAACCGCGAGATCATGACCTAAGCAAGAGTCGGACGCTTAACCGACTAAGCCACCCAGGCGCCCCTAACCCATCCCCTTCTTGTACTTAACTTTGGGTGAAGCTCCACTTCCCTACGAGTTCCTTACTCCTCTAATGTTTTTGACTATTCCGTTGCTTTTTTCTACCCCACAACTACATGAGTAGCAGAGGCGTTGGTTGGGATCCAGTAAAGTTCTGGCATGAACTGGGATGTTGGGACTGGGTGGGGTGGGGAGACATCATTTGGGTGAATACCTGGGAAGAGGACTGGCAATGGGAGAGAGGATATAAATTCTAAGACATGATTCCTTAAAAGAAAAATGCCAGTTCACAGGAAGGGCATGAGGAAATGTTGGAATTGATTCCACAAGGACATTTCTTTTTAAAAATGTTTTAATTATTGGCATAATGACAGCCAAATGTTTATTTATTTATGTTTTAATTTACATCCAAGTTAGTTAACATATATTGTAATAATAATTTCAGGAATAGAATTTAATGATTCATCACTTACATATAACACCCAGTGCTCACCCCAACAAGTGTTCTCCTTAATGAGCCTTACCAATTTAGTCCATCCCCTCACCCCAAACCCCACCAGCAACCATCTGTTTGTTCTTAAACAGGTCAGTTATTTAACAGACTCATGGTTTGTCCCACTCCCTGTTTTTATATTATTTATGCTCCCTTACCTTATGTTCATCTGTTTTGTTTCTTAAATTTCACATATGAGTGAAGTCATATGATATTTGTCTTTCTCTGACTTATTTCACATAACATAATACACTAGAGTGTATGTACGGAACTAGAGTTCCAACCATATTGTTGAAAATGGCAAGATTTGTTTGTTTATTTACTTAATCACTCATGATGGACATTTGGTGCTCTTTCCATACTTTGACTATTGTCGATAGCATTGCTAAAACATTGGGAGCATGTGCTCCTTCAAATCAGCACTCCTGTATCCTTTGGATAAATACTTAGTAGTGCAGTTGCTAGGTCATAGGGTAATTCTATTTTTTAATTTTTTTTGAGGAACCTTCATACAGTTTTCAAGGATGCTGGCACCAAGTTATATTCCCACCAACAAGACAAAAGGGCTCCTCTTTCTCCACATCATCACCAACATCTGTTGTTGACTGAGTTGTTGATGTTAGCCTTTCTGACAGGTGTGAGGTGGTATCTCATTGTGGTTTTGATTTGTATTTCCCTGATGATGAGTGATGTTGAGCATCTTTTCATGTGTCTGTTAGTCATCTGGATGTCTTTGGAAAAGTGTGTATTCATATCTTTTGCCCATTTCTTCACTAGATTATTTTCTTTTGGGGGTGTTGAGTTTGATAAATCCTTTTTTTTTTTTTTTTTGGACACTAACTCTTTATCTGGTATGTTGTTTGCAAATATCTTCTACAAATCTGTCAGTTGCCTTTAGTTTTGCTGATTTAGTTTTATGCACAGGGTTGTTTTTTTTTTTATCTTGATAAGTTCCCAATAGTTCATTTTTGCTTTTATTTCCCTTGTGTCTGGAGACCTGTCAAGTAAGGAATTGTTGTGTCTGAGGTCAAAGAGGTTGTTGCCTGTTTTCACCTCTAGCATTTGATGACTTCCTGTCTTATGTTTAGGTCTTTCATTCATTTTGAGTTTATTTTTGGGTATGGTGTAAAAAAGCGGTCCAGGTACATTCTTCTGCATGTCACAGTCAAGTTTTCCTAAAACCATTTGCTGAAGAGACTCTTTTTTCTATTGGGTATTCTTTCCTGCTTTGTTAAAGGTTAGTTGGCAGTACATTTGTGGGTCCATTTCTTGGTTCTGTGTTCTGTTCCACTGATCTATGTATCTGTTTCTGTACAAGTACCATACTGTCTTGATGACTACAGCTTTGAAGCATGGAATTGTGATGCCTCCATCTTTGGTTTTCCTTTTCTGGATTTATTTGGCTATTTGGGATCACTTCTGGTTCCATAAAAATTTTAGGATTGTTTGTTATAACTCTGTCATGAATGCTGGTGTTATTTTCATAGGTATTGTATTGAATACGTAGATTGCTTTTGGTAGCAGTAACATGTTAACAATATTTGTTCTTCCAATTCATGAGAATGGAATGTTTTTCCATTTTTTGTGACTTCTACAATTTCTTTTATAAGCTTTCCATAGTTTTAAGCATACAGATCGTTTACCATTTTGGCTAGGTTTATTCCTTGGCATTTTATGGTTTTTGGTACAATTTTATTTTATTTTATTTTATTTTATTTTATTTTATTTTATTTTATTTTATTTTTGCAAGATTTTAAAATTATTTTTTAAAAATTAACATCCAAGATAGTTAGCATATAGCACAACAATGATTTCAGGAGTAGATTCTTTAATGCCTCTTACCCATTGAGCCCATTCCCCCTCCTACAATCCCTCCACTAATCCTGTTTCTTCTCCATATTTAAGAGTCTCTTACGTTTCCTTCCCCTCCCTGTTTTTATATTAATATTGCTTTCCTTCCCTTATATTCATCTATTTTGTGTCTTAAAGTTCTCATAAGATTGCAGTCATATGATATTTGTCTTTCTCTGACTGATTAATTTCACTTAGCATGACACCCTCTAGTTCTTTCCATGTAGTTGCAAATGGCAAGATTTCATTCTTTTTCATTTCTGAGTAATACTCCATTGTATTGTATATACATACCGCTTCTTCATCCATTCATCTATTGATGGACAATTAGGCTCTTTCCATACTTTGGCTATTGTCAATAGCATTGCTATAAAAATTGGTATGCGTGTGTCCCTTCAAAACAGCACACCTGTATCCCTTGGATAAATGTCTAGTAGTGCAATTGCTGGGTCATAGGGTAGTTCTATTTTTAATTTTTTGAGGAACTTCCAAACCTGTTTTCCAGACTGGTTTCACCAGTTTTCATTGCCCCCAGTAATACAAAAGAGGTCTTTCTCTGCATCATCACCAATATTTGTTGTTGCCTGAGTTGTTGATGTTAGACATTCTGATAGGTGTAAGGTGGTATCTCATTGTGATTTTGATTTGTATTTCCCTGATGGTGAATAATATTGAACATTTTTTCATGTGTTGTTTGGCCATCTGAATGTCTTCTTTGGAGAAGTGTCTATTCATGTATTTTGCCCATTTCTTCACTGGATTATTTGTTTTTTAGTGTGTGTTGAGTTTGGAAAGTTCTTTATAGATTTTGGATACCAACCCTTCATCTGATGTGTCGTTTGTAAATATTTTCTCCCCATTCCATTGGTTCCCTTTTAACTTTGATGATTATTTCCTTCGCTGTGCAGAAGCTTTTTATTTTACTGAGGTCCCATTAGTTCATTTTTGTTTTTGTTTCCCTTGTCTCTGGAGACGTGTTGAGTAAGAAGTTGCTGCGACCAAAGTCAAAGAGATTTTTGCCTGCTTTCTCCTCGAGGATTTTGATGGCTTCCTTTCTTACATTTAGGTCTTTCATCCGTTTTTAGTTTGTTTTTGTGTATGGTGTAAGAAAGTGGTCCAGGTTCATTTTTCTGCATGTCGCTGTCCAGTTTTCCCAGCACCACTTGTCGAAGAGACTCCCTTTGTTCCATTGGATATTCTTTCCTTCTGTGTCCAAGATGAGTTGGCCATACGTTTGTGGGTCAATTTCTGGGTTCTCTACTTTGTTCCATTGCTCCGAGTATCTGTTTTTGTGCCAGTACCTTACTGTCTTTATTACAGCTTTGTAATGTAACTTAAATTCTGGGATTGTGATGTCTGCAGCTTCGGTTTTCATTTTCAAGATTGTTTTGGCTATTCAGGGTCTCTTCTGGTTTCATACACATTTTAGGATTGTTTGTTCTAGCTCTGTGAAGAATGCTGGTGTTATTTTGATAGATATTGCATTGTATATTTAGATTGCTTTGGGTAGTATTGACATTTTAATAATATTTGTTCTTCTTATCCAGGAGCATGGGATATTTTTCCTTTTGTGTGTGTGTCTCTTCAATTTCTTTCATAAGCTTTCTATAGTTTTCAGTGAATAGGTTTTTCATCTATTTGGTTAGATTTATTTCCAGGTATTTTATGGTTGGTGCGATTTTAAGTGGGATTGATTCCTTGATTTCTCTTTCTGCAGCTTCATTATTGGTGTATGGAAATGCGACCAATTTCTGTGCATTGATTTTATATCCTGAAAGTTTGCTGAATTTATGGATCAGTTCTAGCAGTTTTTTGGTGTAGTCTTTTAAGTTTTCCACATAGAGTATCAGGTCATCTGAGAAGAGTGACTTTGACTTCCTCCTTGCCAATTTGGATGGCTTTTAAGACTGTTACAAGAGATGAAGAAGGGTATTATATCATAATTAAGGAGCCTATTAACCAAGAAGATCTAACAATTATAAACATTTATGCCCAGAAAGTGAAAGCACCCAAAAATGTGAATCGACAGCTCACATACATAAAGAAAATAATTGTTAATAATACCATAATAGTAGGAGATGTCAACACCCCATGCACAACAATGGACAGATTATCTAGTAGAAAATCAACAAGGAAAATCTGGCTTTGAATGACATACTGGACTAGATGTACTTAACAGATATATTCAGAACATTTCATCCTAAAGGAGAGGAATACACATTCTTCTCGAGTGCACATGGAACATTTTCCAGAATAGATCACATACTAGAACACAAATCAGCCCTCAACAAGGACAAAAAGATCAAGGTCATACCGTGCATATTTTCAAACGACAACACTATGAATCTCAAAATTAACCACAAGGAAAAATTTGGAAAGACAACAAATACTTGGAGACCAAAGAACATACTACTAAAAAATGAATGGTTGAACTAAGAAATTAAAGAGGAGATTAATAAGTGCATGGAAGCCAATGACAATTAAAACATGACAGCTGACAGCTCAAAACCTCTGGGATGTAGCAAAGGTGGTCCACAATGACCTTTCTGAAAATGTGAGTAGAGATGGAAAGGACGCCTCGTACCTATTTTTGTGGAACCTGTTGAGTTTTAGGAGCAGGAGGCTATGACTGTTGACAGCTGAGAAAATGCAAACTTCTTGGAGAGTGAATATCAGCTAGAAGACAATGAAAGGCTTATGTGGTCACACATAAAACATATTGTGGCCTTTAGAAATACCCCAGATTCTATATACAGTATGCTGCTGGAGACCTGAGCCACCAAATGCTGAATTATTACTGTTAATACAGGTCCCTCCAGAGCTCATAGATAGAGAGGCCTGGGAAACCATAGTGCTATAAACACCTCCTTACTGACATGCTGGCAGTGGAAAATAGTGAACATGTCCAGCCTTGCCTTATCTTCAGCACTATCATTTTATTACTCGCTGACAGACGTGTCTCTAAGATGTCCAAACCTGTATGCTATTGCGGTGTCCCCCCGCCCCGTTCTTTGTTGCCTGTCTCTCACAGGGTTGTGGAATTTCAGTGTCATTATCAGTTTTTTATTTTTACTCTGACCCTCACATCAGATGGGTAGAAAGTTCTTTCTCTACTTTCTTCCAATCTACTTGTTTACTCTTTTCCTAACATCTCCTTTGATCTTTATTCCTATTTCTAGTTATCTCATTTAAACCTGGTTTGTTTTTATTCACATTTCATTAATGTGTCCTTTTCTTAGCCATTTTTTTTAATCTTGAGAAATTAAATTTTTAATGGAAAAGGATACATGCAAAATGTAAACGAACAAAAGAATACAGTGAAAATCAAATCCCTCTTTTCTCCACAGATTCTACTTCTTTTCCACAGGTAGCCATCACTAACCCTTGACAGTGACCCTTTCTAAGGCATTACTCTATGAGGTACACAGGTACAGGAACAAGTACAGGTCCTCATTGCATGCCGTTTCTTAGTCAGCCTTGGAAATGATCCTCTATCAGTGCAGAGGCTTCCACTCCCTCTGTGCCATGACTGCATTGTATTCCAGTATTTGGACACTGGAAGAATCAATTTCCCTGCTCTAATACTCATGCAGACTTCAGTGTGCTTCCAATGTTTTGCTGCTAGTAACAATGTTTTAATAATAGCATGGTTAAGCAGTGTACAACAAATAGATGTTGCTATAACATTTTCCAAAATCTTGTTATATTTTCACTAACAATGTATGAGACACCCCTACAACACTGCCAACAATAGATAGTAATAGTCATTTGAATGAATGCAGGAAGTAATTTTTTGACAACAGATTTGTTTTTCTCTTATAAGCCATGAATTTGAGCATATGTTTTGCCCATTTGGATTTGTTTCCCTTTGAATTACCTATTTTTGTCATTTCCCATTTTTCTTGTGTTTTCTTTCTCTTACCCATATGAAAACTTATTTTATATTATAGGTGTTAGCCCTTCTCATATCTATGGTTTGTCAATTGATTTTTTTAATGGCTTCTAGGTTTCTTAAAGTTTTGTATAACATACATGACTATCATTTATTTTATATCTTCTGTGTTTCAGTGTGGTTAAAATGGTTTCTCAAAAAGTAATACTGAAAAATAAAACCAAAACGGGAGGTATCACCATCCCAGACCTCAGCCTCTACTACAAAGCTGTCATCCTCAAGACAGTATGGTATTGGCACAAAAACAGACACATAGACCAATGGAACAGAACTGAGAACTCAGAAGTGGACCCAAAAGTATACAGCCAACTGATCTTTGACAAAGCAGGAAAGAATATCCAATGGAAAAAAGACAGCCTTTTTAACAGATGGTGTTGGGAGAACTGGACAGCAACATGCAGAAGAATGAAACTAGATCATTTTCTCACACCATGCACAAAAATCAACTCAAAATGGATAAAGGACCTGAACGTGAGACAGGAAACTATCAACACCCTAGAGGAGAAAGCAGGAAACAACCTCCTTGACCTCCACCGCAGCAACTTCTTACTTGACACATCCCCAAAAGCAAGGGAATCGAGAGCAAAAATAAACTGTTGGGACCTCATCAAGATTAAAAGCTTCTGCACAGCCAAGGAAACAACCCAGAAAATTAATAGGCAACCAACGGAATGGGAAAAGATAGTTGCAAATGACATATCAGATAAAGGGTTAATATCCAGAATCTATAAGGAACTCACCAAACTCCACGCCCGAAAAACAAACAACCCAGTGAAGAAATGGGCAGAAGACATGAACAGACACTTCTCCAAAGAGGACATCCAGATGGCCAACAGACACATGAAACGATGCTCAGCATCCCTCCTCATCAGGGAAATACAAATCAAAACCACACTGAGATACCACCTCACGCCAGTCAGAGTGGCTAAAATGAGCAAATCAGAGAACTCTAGATGCTGGCGAGGATGTGGAGAAACGGGCACCCTCCTGCACTGTTGGTGGGAATGTAAACTGGTACAGCCCCTCTGGAAAACAGTGTGGAGGTTCCTCAGGAAACTAACAATAGAACTCCCTTATGACCCAGCAATAGCACTGCTAGGAATTTACCCAAGGGATACAGAAATGCTGAGGCATAGGAGCACATGTACCCCAATGTTCATAGCAGCACTCTCCACAATAGCTAAAACATGGAAAGAGCCTAAGTGTCCATCAACAGATGAATGGATCAAGAAGATGTGGTTTATCTATACCATGGAATACTACATGGCAATGAGAAACAATGAAATCTGGCCATGTGTAGCAACATGGATGGACCTTGAGGGTGTTATGCTGAGCGAAATAAGTCAGGCAGAGAAGGACAAATACCATATGTTTGCACGTATAGGAGGATTAGGAGGAACTTGACGGAGGACCAAGGGGGAGAAGAAGGGCGGAAATGGTGGGGGAAAGGGAGAGAGGCAAACCATGAGAGACTCTTGAATGCTGACAAAAACTGAGGACTGATGGATGTGGGGGGGAGGGGGGGTTGGGCATGAAGGAGGGCACTTTGGGGATGAGCACTGAGTGTTATGTAGAAACTAATTTGACAATAAACTATTTGTAAAAAAAAAAAAAAAAAGAAAAAGAAAAAAAAATGGTTTCTCAAACATAGAATATGCATCTATTCTCTGAGATTTTCTCACAGAGATTTTAATTATCTCATTGTTTACATTCAAGCCTTTCATCAGACTAGATTTTAGATTTGTATAAGATGTTAACAAATGTTCAATTCAATTTCTATCAGAAGAATATCTGTTGTGTTGCTGGTACTTATTAGCAGTCTAATGTTTCCCTGCTGAGTTGTATTTTGTCACATATTAAATTCTCATATACTGAGAATGATGTTTGGAACACTTATAAGATTCCACTGATCTACCAGTGACATGCTGATTGATTATAATGGCTCTATAATAGTAACTAATAATTGCCAAACCATAACCAACCTTGTTGTTATTTTTTAAATATACTGTTCTTGACTATTCTCATACATGCATTTTTCCATATAAACTTTGCAGTCAGTTAATCCAATTTAAATAAAATACCTCATTGGGATATGAATTAAAATGAAATTGCACAGTAGTTTGGAGAGCATGTAATATTAAATCCCATTTTATGCCTCTGCATTAGCTTTGTTTCCATTTCATATCCTATCATAAGAGTATTAGTGGTGGATACAGCTTATATCTATTATATGGGTTATTGTTCTTTCTTATTAAACATATATCTATTTTATACATTGGTCACCGCTGTAGATAAGACAATTTTCTTATTTATTTTTATTGGTGGAACAGAAAAAATAAACCTATATGTTCTTCAGTGTATTATTGAGCCCAACAAACTTACCAAGTTTTTTTAAATTAATTTTTTTGAACTAGACTCTTTTGGGTTGTATCTCTATGTAATCATATAATTGGCAAAGAAACAATAAATAAATATATTCTCTTATGATGCTTGTACTATAGCAACTTTGCTTTAATCCACTTTATACATTCAAATTCATTTGAAGAAATCCTAATCCACGAAATAAAATTCATCTGTTGTAAATGTACCTCTCAAAGCAACGCAGAGTCTGCATTGTCCCATCTGATTTTATTTAGTTTCTTTCTAAAGCAGACCCTGAAACAAGGAGGCAAATCCAAAACCATTTATTTGGGAGGTGTTGGAAGCACTAGTTGGGGGCTAGGAAGGAGAGTGTGGAGCAGGGAAAAGGTCAGCAAAGGAGTTACCATGGGTGGGTGGGTGGGGTCCCGGACCTCTCTGGAAGTCAGCACAGAGACCACACAGCTGTCCTATACACCTGTCTCAGCATTGTCTCTCCTGAGTGTTGGAGGTGTTGGAGTATTTATACACCAGTTTGGTCAACATATTATCTGGAAGTTGCTCCCAGGAGGACAAACTCAGAAATTTTGAAAAATTCAGAGGGAGGAAGTATGCAACCAGGCAATTTAGCAGTACACTCTCATGTGCATAAAGTTAAGGTCATGTTTGTGGCCACCCTGAGTGTTATTACTTATGCTACTTAAAATGAAGTGAGTTAAGTAAAGTTCTAGAATAAAGTAGTGGAAAAGGCCAGTGTTTTGTATCTTCTTGAATTTGCAATACATAAAATCACCAAAAAAGGTTTAAAAAAGTTAATTCAACTTATTTCTGGAAGATGGGCTGTGTAATAAAAAATCCAGCAGTTTAATTCAGAAATCTATTAGTTAGGCTTTTGGGAAAGCCAGTACAATGATATCAAGTGCTGCTCACATAGAAGTTCTTAGATCCAGAATGACATTTCTAAAAGCAAATTATATTGTAATTGAGAATGGTGTCTTAAATCTTCCCCACCATCTCCATAAATGCAGAAGAAGGGACAAGTCTGTGTGCAGCTGAAGGGAACTTTCCTTGCCAAGGAAAGGCATTGAAAGATGTGGAGGGCATGGGCACAAATGTCATTCTGAGGAGCAGGACTTTGTATAATTTGATAAGATGTGTTTAAAATTAAGTGCTATCAGATACTCAGCTCCTTTTGCTTGTTTCTTTCTCTAGAAAAGATTGTGTTCAATATGAGGAAACACTAGAGGCTTTCCCAAGTCCATAAAAAATTAATTATGGAAACCATCAGCAAATAACCAACAGGTGACAGAAGCAATAGCAGAAGCTCGATTTACTAATTTCTTATTGCTGAGGGAGAGATACTCCAGAGATAAGTGCTCTCATGCTCTTGTCAAGGATGCCTGCCAGCAATGTAAAGGTGCAGCTTCTGAAAGAATGGGCATATTGATGGTGAGGCTAGACAGCTAGCAATTCTGAGTAGATAGGCTCTCCCAGGGAATACTGGCTTACCTATGAGGAAGCTCTTGGCTAAGCCATCATAAGTTATACATGTATCCACATTGTGACGAAGCCTGGATGGAAAGCTGAGGAACAGTTAGGTGGACATTTCTAGCTCCCATGATGTCTAGTTAACTCTTAAAACTAACTTCCACTCTTTCTGAGATATTTTCACATCACAAATACAATTAAAGCTTCTCACACTGAAAGTTTCTCAGCCATGTTTGGAAATTTTTATCACAAATTTAAAGCTTCTCTATATCAATAGGAAAAAATCCAGATCAGGTGGGTATGGGCTGAGAGACTCAAACATTCAGGTGAATTCCAGAGAACTCTCATAGGAAGGATGTCTTACCCTTGGCTCAAGGAATGACTCTTGCATAAAATGTCATAAGTTTGTCATATACTACAGCACAATTTTATAAGTAGAAATGATGACAGCCCCAGAATTTGCACTGAGAGTTCTGTGGATGGTTACATAGGTAACAAAAGAACAGGAGTCTGAGTATTATCCTGAGACTGCTGCTTGCATAGCAGGCATATTGTTTGTATGTTGGCATGTTCATGTGGAGGAGAAGTAACTGAGATTCCAGGCAGTTAAAGCTGCAGGCCATTCCTGCATGACACTCTTTCTCCATCCCTCTGTGTTTCCCACCTTAACCCCTCAAATGGAACCATGTCCTGATTGCTGCCCACTATATGGATGATAGTCTTCAGTTTCAAGTTTCAAGTGCCACAAAACCTAAGTACATCTTCCCCACTGGTTTTTCTTTTCTGTGTATATTTTTTCACTTCAAGATATTATTAGATAAACTACATATTGCTCAGTCTTCATATAAGTACAATGATATTCCCTAATCTTTAATAACTGTCTGGCATTTCTTGAGGTCAATTGGAAAACTGAATAGGTCCAGAAGTGACAAACAGAGTGTGCCTTCAACATGTATGGACTCAGAGTTTAGATAAGCCACACACTGAGCTGCAGTTATAAGAATTAGTTAAGAAGAGAGGTGCCTGGGTGATTCAGTCTGTTAAGCATCTGACGCTTGATTTCAGCTCAGGTCATGATCTCACAGTTCGTGAGTCTGAGCCTTGTATCAGGCTCTGTGCTGACAGCTCAGAGCCTGGTTGGGATTCTCTGTCTCTCTCTCTCCCTGCCCCTCCTCTGTTTGTGCTCTTTTACTGTCTCTCTTGTCTCTATCTCTCTGTCTCCCAAAAATAAATAAATATTTAGAAGAATGGGTTAAGGAGACAAAAGCAAAGGAGTAGAAACAAAATCATTTAGTTTCCAGATCTGTCTCTACCACCGACTAGCTCTGTTTACCCAGAATAAAACACCTAATCTTTTGCTTTAAAATAAAAAATAACTCACCTTAAAAGGGGGAATTAGACTAATTGTTTCCAAAGTAACCTTTTCTAAAATAATTTTATGATCTTAGTTCTTCAGGAGTAAGCAAACTGGCTGGGTGGGAAACAGACTTCTGCCTCCAGATCCTGGAACCATACTTCCTTGGGACTCCTCTGATCCCCAGGGCCCAGGCAGGAAAGAAATCCCTCTGGGGGATTCACCAGCCAAGTTTCTCAAGGCCTCACCAGGATATTCTTCCTGCCAAAATCTCTGGCTTTCAGAGCCCACAGTTAGGGATTCCAGTTTGTCCAGGATTTTCCCAGTTTTAGCACTGCAAGCCCTTCATCCTAGTAAGTCTTTGAGTCCTAGATAATCTAGAATGTTTGGCCCTCCAACCAATTACAATATCAAATCTTTTATGCTTTTGATAAACAACCTGCCCCCAGACCACCTCAGCATAAGATAAACTTTTTGACATCAAACTTACCTATAATTTCCATCTCTGGCTGTTAGAACATGGCTAGCATTTCTGCTCATCCTTAGCTCACTCCCCACAACTGGCAGATTGTTGGACCAGACTTTCAGACTTCACTTAACTTATCTTGGCTACCTGACCCTGCAGAATCGGTCTTTTCTTCCTTATGTGGCACAGGTCCCTTTTAATCCTTCTGTCTACCTCCAAATAATAACATGCAGTATGTATGTTAGATGTATGTATGTCAGATGAGTAGGCTACACATTCTGTTCACAGAGTAAGTAGAACCCTGCTTTTATCAATGGTTGTTCATAAGCTGAAGGGTGAGAGACACCCAAAGATGAGCTTGGGTAATTATGGGACAAATCAGTAGGAAAGTGACTGCTATTTGTGTGGACTTCAAACCTCTCACATGACCTTCAATTTAGACTTCTCCCATTATACACATAATGGAATTCTCCCATTATACACATAATGGAATTCTAGGGTACATCCAGGAATCTATAAGATATTAGATAGATGAATGATGTCAATTTGGATCTAAATTTAGAAGGAAAGAGTTATGGTTTGTGGACACTATGTGTAAGCTAAGGGTTAGCATGGTGTGCACATGACATCATGCCAGAATCACTTTCCACCTATGCTTTTGCACCATCTTTAACAGTGATCTATGAGATGCAGAATATGAACCACAGAGAAGCATAGCCCCATGATTTGATTTGAATTGTTGCATTTTAATGAGAGCACATATTTGGAATAATCCAGAGGTTAATATTGGTATTAAGTGTCCTAATGACATAAAATCAAGAGAATTTAGAAACAGAATATCTGCCATGTGATCGCTGGACATTTATGGTTCCCCAGTTGCAAGAGAAGGAATGGTACTGGGAAGGAATCCTTTAAGGAAACACCACATTTGTATTCAAAGAATTAGCATGTCAGTCTGTAGTGTTAAATGGCCTAATTTTCCCTGAGGGCTGGATGCGCTTTCCTATATCTTTGAAGCTTGTGAAATTGTTCTAATTTTAAAACTTTTGTCTCTATGTAAGGATGAAATAATTACAATAGAAGCTCAAAGAACAACCCTCTGCTCACCCTGGCTCTGTTGCTGCCTCTGTGCTTGTTTCCTGTAGGCATTGTGATCCTTAGCCCCCAGGTCAGCTCTGCTCAAGGTAGGATACACCACAGCAGCCCCTGACTACCTCCTGTGACTGAGGCCCTATTACTTGCAGGGCAAGTAATTTGCAGTAAAGCTAAAGACTACACACAGGCCAGGGGTCAGACACTGGACATAGTCATAAGCATTTCTTCCTTCTCCCTGAACCCCTGTTACATTCACAGTGTAAGCCACACCTGCTATGGCAGATGCCTCCTCTTGATCACTGAGCAATAATTAGAGGGGGCATGTTATACCTCCTGTAAGATTGTGGACTCAGTATTTTGTGGGTGTTGTGGCCTGCAGTACTCTGTTGGGCTCTGTACTACCTAAAGTGGACCCCATTGACTGGGTATTGCTCTTCTCAGCCATCAGGAGCCTAACTGGGTATTTTCTATTGATGGTCCTTTAAGAGCTGGTCATTTGCCTCTCACATGGATTGTTTACCTGTCCAGTTACCTTCCCATTCTTTGACCATGGGTTCTGTCCCTAGAGTGGCCCCACTTGGCTATAACAGACAATTCTGGTGTTAAGTCACATCCCTGTGCCACACTATACTCCTATGGTGACAGGCAATTCCTTGTGTCCAGATATCCTCCTCCTCATGTCTCTGCTACCAGTCTCTTTGTTTTCTCCTCCAGGAGCTTTTATCTTAAGCCACAGAATCTGTTTGGTAAAGGGAAATTGGCTGTCAATCCATAGAGGGTGTGCGGTGATAGATACATTCTCTAACATTTTCCACTAATCCCTTGGATGTGCCTAGTCAGGGTCAGCAATTGCTGATCCTTTGGTGGCTTGTTCTCCTGGGTTACAGTCTCTATCTCCCTCACTTCCACTTCCTCAGAGCCTCTCCCCTAACCTCTGCTCCCAGTTCATGCATATTTCAGGCTCTGGTTTAGGGATTGGGGGAAACTGAGTCATTGGGTCATTAGAGGCTTTGTAGGAAATCCCTCTGACACAGGATCAGGTAGCAAATCCAGTTTGCTTTGGTAGAAAGGCGATAGAAGGTCTGTCCTAGCCATTGATGGAGTTATGTGTCCACTCAGGCAAGATCCAGGCAGCGAGGAAAGGAAGGGGAGATTTAATGAGATATAGAAGCCAGAGGTGGAAGGTCAGGGGCCCTGTAGCATCCAGGCTTATAGCTTTGCCACTCAAGACCTGGCACTCTGCTTCCTTTCTGTGGGTTAGTTAAAAAGTTAATAAACTCCTGCTCTTGCCTTGGCTAGTTCACAGGCACGCAACAGTGAGGAAAGCCACAATTCCAACAATCCTGCCTCTTAAGCACTGCCGACTGCTAATCACTCCTCAGCTCTGCTCCTGGAGCTGGACTGCTGCACTGCCCACAACATGCAGGGCCCTCATTGATGCTAGGGCTAGCTGTCCTTCCGTGGGCTCCGTGCCCAAGTCCTTCCTGCTGGTTTTATTGCCTTCTCCTTTTCCCTGTGGATCTGTCTCTGAGACTCCTAAGTAACCACAATAACTAGGAGATACTAAAAGGAATCCAGTTTTCAGTAAGCAAAGGTCCATGTACAGTGACAACTAATATTCCTATCTTTGGATTCAGACTTTATTTCTGTCTCCTCCTATTTCTCATGCTCCTCCTTCCTGTTGTTTATCAAGTACATTCTATGAAGATTATATGTACTTTGAGATTCTCTCTATGGAGCTCAGGGAGATTGGTTTTGTCACTGAGCTCTCATTGTCACTTTACATTGGTCAGGATCATGTTGTCTTGGACTTTTTTTCTCCCTCTTTAGTCTTTATGCCGTTCTTATTCTATTAAATGACTGAATAAAATTTGAGTCTGAATTTTATTATTTTATAAATAGCCATCTACTCTGCCATTTGAATAGTGGTAAACAACAAAAACATGAAGTGATAGATCATTAACATAAGGAGAGGGCCTCAAGATCATAAATCCCAACATTCTTAATTTTTGTACAGTAGGGATAAGACCAAAGAGGTTAAATGCTACTGAAGTACACAACCACATTGGTGATCAGTGTGTGACCACAGCAGGTGTGACCAAAGCAGGTGTGATTTCTGCAGGACACATACTCACACAAGTTTTGTTTTTGCCTTTTTTTTTTTTTTTACACAAATAGTTTATTGTCAGGTTGGTTTCCATATAACACCCAGTTCTCATCCCCACAAGTGCCCCCCTCCATGCCCATCTCCCCCTTTCCCCCCCACACCCATCAGTCCTTAGTTTGTTCTCAGCATTCAAGAGTCTCTCATGGTTTGCCTCCCTCCCTTTCCCCCACCATTTCCCCCCTTCTTCTCCCCCATGGTCCTCTGTTAAGTTCTTCCTAATCCTCCTATACGTGCAAACATATGATATTTGTCCTTTTCTGCCTGACTTATTTCGCTCAGCATTACACCCTCAAGGTCCATCCATGTTGCTACATATGGCCAGGTTTCATTATTTCTCATTAACATGTAGTATTCCATTGAATAGATAAACCACATCTTCTTGATCCATTCGTCCGTTGATGGACACTTAGGCTCTTTCCATGTTTTGGCTATTGTTGAGAGTGCTGCTATGAACATTGGGGTACAT